>NC_091979.1:265041282-265170892 GCF_044704955.1 Pristiophorus japonicus
TTTGAGTGGAAATAAGTCTTCCTCGATTTCAAGGGACTGCCTATGATGCTGATGATAATTTTACATAATATAGTTGATCACCCATCATATTGCAACAGTAAGTCAAGATCAAGCGCACTAGGAAATGGTCCTAGGCTTTGGGAGCATTGGGAAATAGTCCTCGATTTTCACAACATAGTAGTAGCATGGTCATTAGTAGCATGGAGAGATCCTTTGGTCACGATGGAGAAGAAACCTGGGGTTTGACAGAACTGTGCAGGGAGGACCTGAGATTTGGCAGAACTGGAGTGGAATATGCATTCTTGCTCACTGATGGATCCCTGGTATCAGCAGTGAGAGAAGAGGGCGAGCTTGATTCTGACAGCAATGGTTTGTTATTTTCTAAGAGACATCTGCAAACAGTAAAGGGTGTTTTGTGATTGTTGCCCGGAAGTATATCTGCGCCTGTCTGCATCGCTCCCTGTCTCTGTGTATTCCACGGGCTGTATCTGTCTCTTACAGGTGTCAGTATTTAGAACATTTGCACTTTCATCAATAAAACACAGTTGATAATTAGAGGTGTTCTGCTTGCTTTCAAGATTCAACAATTTTTTTTAAATGCACTCAAATTAGGACCACACACACACACAAAAAGTTTTTACCTGAATAAATCTTTTTGTAATTTGTCCTCTAGCTTTACTTATAATAATTTTAACTACCAAATAGATTTTGTTGGCTTGCTTCTCTCCTGATTGCTATCAATATACTGCTGATGCATCCTGGCAAGTGATGCATATTACACATGCAGATACTGCAGGATCTGCGATTAATTTAGAGTCACTACTATAGGCAAAACTATCAAGCCCAATCCAATACTTTTGGTCGAGACCTTCATGTAAAAACTTTATAGATGGAATTAAGTCTACAAAAGATAAGTCAACAAGTAAATTTAATCATGCTATGAGAAATTTGTACTGTTTAAAACTTTATTTTGGACAATAGAAATGTCAGTTACTGGGAAAAAGGCAATCATTTTATTTAGCTCCAAAATTAGAATATTGCAGTATGTACAACACTATCAGTGTAAGACCATTTCTTCCAGGTTGTCACAGTGTAAATATCATAACCAGCATAATTGCCACCACCACAAAGGAAAAAAAATGACTTGCATCCACATAGTACTTTTAGTGTGAAAAACATCCAATTAGGTTGGAGTGCGGTGAACACGAGGACAGAGTAATAGGAGAGTTTGGGAGGGAATGTTGTAGCTCTGAAAATGGTCATAGGAGGAACATAAAGAATTAGAATTTTTAAATTGAGGCATTAGGGGACTGGGAACCAATGTACGTCAATGTGGACAAGTTGAACCTGGTGAAGAATAGGATATGGGCTGCAGAGTTTTGGATGAGTTAATAGAGAGTGGAAGATGGGAGGCCTCCCTGGAGAGCATTGCAATAGTTTAGTTTGGAGGTGATGACGAGATAAATGAGAGTTTCAGCTACAGATGGGTGAAGTAAGGCGCAGGCAGGCGAAGTTAGATTGGCACACTCCTAACATCTTGCTCTATGATTCCTTATCCCAGTCCATTTTCTAATCTGAGTAATTTATTAAGTTGACCTTTAGCAAACCATTATTATTTTACTGACAAATTTTTTAATAGGTCACCTTCTGCTCAAATTGGAGCGGGAAGAGGCATGGCTACAGAGTCGTGCATGCTCTGTGAGTGGCCAGCCTTGCTGTCAAAGTGTAGCATTTTAAAGACAAATACAGGAACAGCATCTAGAATCCGGAGTTCTGAAATCCGCACTGTTCCGGAATCTGGACACCGGGACGATCCGTGGTGGGGTTGTCTGGAATCCGGAAAATGTTCCGGAATCCGGACCACCGCTGACCTCTCCCCCGCCTCGGGCCGCCACCGACCTCTCACCCACCGACCACTTACCCGCCTCGGGCCGCCACCGACCTCTCACCCGGCCTCTCCCCTGCCTCGGGCCGCCGCCGACCTCTCCCTCGCCCCTGGCTCAGGCCGTCGCAGACCTCTCCCCCGCCTCGGGCCGTCACGAACTTCTCCCCCGCCTCGGGCCTTCGCAGACCTCTCCCCCACAGACCTTGCCCCTGCCTCGGGCCGTCACGAACCTCTCCCCCGCAGACCTCTCCCCCACCTCGGGCCGCCGCAGACCTCGCCCCCGCCTCGGGCCGTCGCTGACCACGCCCCCGCCTCAGTCCATCGCCGAACTCTCCCCGTCTTGGCCGCCGCCGCCAACATCGCCCCCATCTCGGGCCGACCCCGCCCCCCGCCCCCGCCCAGCCACCCGACCCCTCCCCTACGTAGGTATTGTGAGTACGCTACCGTTCTCCACCTGTTTTATTTTCTGTATTTCAATTTGTCGTTTTAAAGTATTGGAGCGCTCTGCTTGTGCTGCTTTCACCATTGACGCTGGAGGCATCTGGGCCGATCCGCTGCTTGGCCCAGGCGTTTCTGGACTCGGGACATCTGAAAGACGATCCAAAGTCCAGAAATACATGAACCTGGGATTGGGCGTTTCCGGATTTGGGATGTCATAAAGACGTTCCGAAGTCTGGAAATACAGGCAACTCTTGATTATCCGGGTCTCTCGGGGATTGGGCTATGCCGGGTAAACAATTTCTCCGTGAGAGCGAGTTGACATTATAAAGTTAAAACTTCAATGAATAAATACTGTGTAATCAGCTACAAACAGTAACAAGGCAGTTAAGTATGGACATTACCAGGATTGCATGCAGGTGGCCTCGAGGAGGAGATTGTCTAGCTGTGGGGTCGGAGCGCAGCGCCTTCCCGGGTGAAAGGACTCCGATGTCAGCCGCCCGATGCCTTTCCGGGTGAAAGGACTCCGATGTCAGCGGTGGCCACGAGAGACAGCGGCTGCAGCAGCGCGCACACACGGAATTTTAAATGCCGTTACAACGGTTTCCCGTTGCATCCGTGTGCGGATAATCGGGAGTTGCCTGTACACATAAGTGCATAAAAATACATTCCCCAAAGGCACATTATCCAGCTTTTTGGTTGTTTTAAAAGTAATTCCATGCATTTTGTCAAAATAAAGTTTACTTATGTTCCCCCTCCTCAATCTATGCATCCCAAATTGTTCAAAATTTATAGATGCATATGCAAGAATGCATAGAAGAATGCCAGAATAAGTGTGACAGTTCCTATGTATGTCTGAATCACACTGTCCCCACATAAACATCAATGTGCAGCCCTGAACTGGATTGCTTTCATTTCGATCAAAGCAATCCTAATCGAGTCTGATGCTCTCTACAAACAGGGCATCATCTAGGGAAGTTGTTCATTGCAGTCCTGTAAAGTGCCATAATTGGTGGCTAGCAGCAAAAGTTAATTTTTAAAATATATGCACTGCGAACACTCAATAAATCTCTAAATATTCAAACATGACAAAAAAGCAGTTAACTACTGCCAAACTATTTATATTTGCAAAATAATTTTACTCTAACTCACATTTTTGTTTCGAATAATTGTTGTTAACATGCATACAAATGAGCAGTCTAAAGTGCAATGTTACTTTCCCTGCAAAAATGCACTTCCTACCAACTGGAAAATTTACGTTCTGCAGATATGAACAATTCTACAGTAATTTATACAATCTGCAAATGCAGCATTTTTACTACAAGGTAAAACAGTGAGATTAAATTTATTAAAAAAACACTTTTTAAATTGTATTTTAATTTATCCCGTGAGGTATATAAAATGCTCTTGCATAATATTCAACATTGTGGTTTAATTTTTCACAAACTGTTTATTATTGCTTACACTTTTAAATGAAACAGGTGTACAAAATAGACCCGTTAAATGATGCACAAACAATATCCTACAAAAAAGTAAAAACACTATTAACAATAGATGTGAATTTGAATTATTTTTCAGTTGCATTTTCACGATGATTAATTTACAGAATAATCTCTTTGGAGATTTTTTAAAAAACCTACAGTAAGATATTACCTGTGACATCTCCTACAAGGATAAAATAGTGCAAGATCAATAAAGCACTCTGAATCATCTATTCTTCAACTCAAAAAGCATATACTGTCATAATTTATGCTGGTACAATCATACATTCGTACAGATCAAGACAAGCAATATGAATTAAAATGTGTCCCTAACCAAAGTGCTTCACTCAATGCCATATGCATAGTAACTAGATGTCTGGAATTCAGCCAAGGTTCAGCTGCCAGCAAAAATTTTGTCACCTGCTTTGAACATCTGAAGTATGTTTACCCAATAGATTTCATTAAATTACATTTCCATTAGGAAGCATACAATGTTGATACTCGTCTCAAAGATAAAAGGAATGGCTAAGAGGCATGTCATTCGGCTTCCAGCTGATTGCAGTTTCTGGACCAATCAAGAGAAGCAGCCAGAACAATACTTCGTAAAGGCAGTATCCCCAAGGGGTGCAAGTTGGCTACTGCAATACCATTAAAAAGAATCACATAATTAAAACAAGCATGCCTTTTTTTAAAAATAATTTAAAAAAAATTAAAATGTTAACATGCTTAAAACAAGTAACCAATTGGGGCTCTCAAACTACAATACGGATATGTTTTGTTTTAAAATGTTTCAAATTATTGCTATTTTAAAAAAATACAAAATAAATTATTGATTTTAATTTCTTCTTATTTGTGTTTTTGTTTTCTTTCATCTTTAATGTTTATCCAGGGATGCATTGATAAAATATGTTGTATCCAATTTTTAATTTTACTATGAATTATGAATAGAAACAGACCAATTTGATGCATTTTCAAGGCACCTGTTCCAAGATTGACAGTTCTGAATATTTTATTGTAAAATACATTTTAAATTAATTTTAATGTATGAAACTGTCAAAAGTACTGTAAAACAAAGATAGCGCCATGCACACATATAACACCATTCTAAAGAGGAGTTTGATGTGAGCCAGTATTCAATTTGCAGTAAACATTCAGATATATTGGGTTTTTTCTTTATAATTATTGCATAATTAAAAAATTATGGCATAATGTACAAACATTTACTCTATATAATGAATCTTATCTCTGGGGACCACAAACATTTTTCCTTGAACTGGGCTATTACTTAAATTTGCTGAACAGTGATCAAACTGGTTAAGTTTGAGTTTAATTGGTTCTATCCATCAGCACTGCGATTACTACATTGTGTGTGTCGCAGTTTATTACTAGTTTATTACTAGTTTCTCTCCCCACTATCAATCAAGAATGGAAATTCCATACATTGTCATAGATAGAATGGTATTGATTTTTTTTTAATTTACATTTTTTTCAAAATTAATCTGTTTAAATTCTATCAGAATATTTTGTTGTCATCAAAAATAAAACATTCTATTTCCTTGAAATATAATACAGTTGCACTGGTAAGAAATTAAATACAGGGGCAAATTCTGTTTCCACCCCAATGCATCGCGCCACAGAGTCATGTTTAAATTCAGGGATATATTGGCCCCAAGTTTCCACACGTGGCGAAAAAGGCACACCTCAGAGCTGGGCGCCTGTTTTTCGCGCCGAAAACGCCGCCGAAAAAAAAGTGCGGTATTCTCGAGCTCCTTGGAGCTCGATGTCTGCTTGGCGCAGTGCACAGGGGGCGGAGCCTACCACTCGCGCCGATTTTGTAAGTAGGAGGGGGCGGGTACAATTGAAATGAGGCTTCTTGGTGCCGGCAACCCTGCGCGTGCGCGTTGGAGCGTTCGCGCACGCACAGTCTGAAGTAAACATTGGCACTCGGCCATTTTTAAAAGTACTGCAGAAAGTGAAGATTTGTTTCTTGGACCCCTGCAAAGGCTTGTATTTTAATTTTCTTGATATTTCTTTGTGTGAGGGAGTGCTTTTAGCAGCACTGCTGAATAAATCACCTGCTGAAATCAGTGAGTTCAGCTTTTCACTGCTAAACTTGCAGAACCGGTGCCTGCAAATTAAGGACTGTGTGTTTGGAGAAATAAAAGTGCCAATTCAACTTTGCAATGGATCAACGTCCACCAAGAACAAAGAATTTCTTGCATGAGGAAGCAAACCATTGCATAATATGTGGTGTTGACAATGCAGCACCCATTCTGCAAATTTAAATATAAAGATGTCGATGTGGCTGCCTCTCCCTGTCCAAATGGCCTCAGTCAGTCCCCCTCACAGCTCGAAGGCTGCTGCTGTTCTTTCTTCGGCTCCCGGCCAGCCACTGACGCCGCTGCAATCCCATGGCCGAATGGCCTCACGTCTGCTCCTGATTCTTCGGCTGCCTTCGAGTCACTGACGCCGCCCTATAAGCGTGGCCGAACGGCCTAAAGAATTTTAAATCTGCAGCTGCGCGTGTCCTGTGTTCATTCTTCGGTTCCCGGCCAGCCACTGACGCCGCTGCAATCCCATGGCCGAATAGCCTCAAGTCCGTCCAGGTGCTACATCTTCGCGGGGAATGAAGGCCTGCCTCAAGCACCACAGCTCAGCTCGAAGGCTGCTTGCTGCCTGCCGCTGCCATCGAGACGAGACACTGACACCACACCCCTGCCTGTCTCCAACATGAAAGGCCTGCCTCAAGCACTGCAGCTCAGCTCGAAGGCTGCTTGCTGCCGCTGCTGTCGAGACACTGACGCCACACCGCTGCCTGAAAGGCCTGCCTGAAGCACTTTCACACAGGTAGGAACATGGTTTATTTAATCTTTTCTTTGCTTATAAATTTTTATTCAGGTTGGATTTATTTGTATATTTGTATAAGTATAACTAAGGATTGATTGTAGAATTTAATGACTTCCCTTCCCCCCTCCCCCCACCTCGTTCCCAACGCCTAATTTGTAACCTGCGCCTGATTTTTTAAAGTGTAGACAAGGTTTTTTCAAGCGTACAAAAATCTTCACTTACTCCATTCTAAGTTCGTTTGGAGTAAGTTTTCACTGTGGAAACTTTGAAATCAGGCGTCAGTGGCCGGACACGCCCCCTTTTGAAAAAAAAATTCTGTTCCAAAGTGAAACTGTTCTACCTGACGAGAACTGGAGGAAACTAAATGTGGAGAATTCCGATTTCTAAAATACTCCGTTCTACACCAGTTGCTCCTAAAAATCAGGAGCAAATCATGTGGAAACTTGGGCCCATTGTTTCTGATTTCAACTGTGTTATCAGGGGAAGGTGCTAAGCCAAGAGAGACACCTTCCCACATGGAGGCTACAAAGTATTGGGTTGGATGAGGGATTGCATCACTATTTTAAATATTAATATTTGCCAACTGGAAAAGCAAAAACAAATCCATTGATCCAGAATTTGCGGTGGGTAATAACTGCGAACATGCAGCGTTCACTGTTATTACCCCTTTGAAACAGACCTTAACTTCAGGATTTAGCACATGCGCATCCTAACGTGGAAATCCTGAAGTTGCGCTCAGTCATTCACTGCTGAAAGTAGGAGATTTAATTTCCAGTGGGATCTGGAGGCATAACCATAGAAAGTTTTGATTTTTGATAGTTTAGTTTGTGCATTTTCCAGCATTTTTGAGCCTACTATTATTCTGCGTTTCAAGGAAAATATAATTATCCTGGAATGGTCACACTGCTCTCTTAAAATAATGGATAGAGCAATTTAAATTAATGCATCAGGATCCTGCTGCTCTTATTGCCATGTAATTTGTAGCATATTTTGCTTTTTTGAACCTGTCCAAGGTTAGCTTTACTTTTAAAAAAAAACTAAGTGCACAATGCTGTAGTTAGCAGAAACTCACCAAATCCACATGGGGAGCAGCAGACCCTCAAACCCTCCATAGGGTCCCGGTGTACTCAACAGCGGAATATTGCTCTCCAGCATAGCTATCACTAGTACTTTTTTTTAAAGAAATCAAAATCCTGGCTGCCCGTGCTTGCAAAAATCGCACCACCACCATCATCATCATAGGAATTGAGGAAGACTCGCTTCCACTCTAAATATATGAGTCCTTACTTGGCTGAACAGTCCAATACGAGAACCACAGTCTCTGCCACAGGTGGGACAGATAGTCGTTGAGGGAAGGGGTGGGTGGGACTAGTTTGCCACACGCTCTTTCCGCTGCCTGCGTTTGATTTCTGCATGCTCTCAGCGATGAGACTCGAGGTGCTCAGCGCCCTCCCTGATGCACTTCCTCCACTTAGGGCTGTCTTTGGCCAGGGACTCCCATGTGTCAGTGGGGATTTTGCACTTTATCAGGGAGGCATTGAGGGGGTCTTTGTGACTTTTCCTCTGCCCACCGTTGACTTGTTTGCCGTGACGGAGTTCCAAGTAGAGCGCTTGCTTTGGGAGTCTCGTGTCTGGCAAGCAGAGCTGATCAAGTGTGGTCAGTGCTTTAATGCTGGGGATGTTAGCCTGGTCGAGGACGCTAATGTTGGTGCACCTGTCCTCCCAGGGGACTTGCAGGATCTTGCGGAGACATCGTTGGTGGTATTTCTCCAGCAACTTGAGGTGGCTTCTGCACATGGTCCAAGTCTCTGAGCCATACAGGAGGGCAGGTATTACTGCAGCCCTGTAGACCATGAGCTTGGTGGCAGATTTGAGGGCCTGGTCTTCAAACACTCTTTCCCTCAGGCAGCCGAAGGCTGCACTGGTGCACTGGAGGCGGTGTTGAATCTCGTCGTCAATGTCTGCTCTTGTTGATAAGAGCCTCCCGAGGTATGGGAAATGGTTCACGTTGTCCAGGGCTGCGCCGTGGATCTTGATGACTGGGGGGCAGTGCTGTGCAGCGGGGACAGATTGGTGGAGGACCTTTGTCTTGTGGATGTTTAGCATAAGGCCCATGCTTTCGTACACCTCAGTAAATACGTTGACTATGACTTGGAGTTCAGCCTCTGTATGTGCGCAGACGCAGGCATCATCCGCGTACTGCAGCTCGATGACAGAGGTTGGGGGTGGTCTTGGACCTGGCCTGGAGACGGCGAAGATTGAACAGTTTCCCACTGGTTCTGTAGTTTAGTTCCACTCAGCAGGGAACTTGTTGATTGTGAGGTGGAGCATGGCAGCAAGGAAGATTGAGAAGAGGGTTGGAGCGATGACACAGCCTTATTTGAGCCCAGTCTGGACGTGGATTGGGTCTGTAATGGATCCGTTGGTAAGGATCACGGCCCATATGTCGTTGTGGAGCAGATGGAGAATGGTGATGAATTTTTGGGAGCATCCGAAATGGAGGAGGACGCTCCATAGACCCTCGCAGTTGACAGTGTCAAAGGCCACCACAAGCTACCACGGGAATATGCAGTTTCCGGAGAATACAATTGCTACACCAGCAAGGATATGCCGATCCAGGCTGACTTGACCAACCGACCAACCAATCTGAAATCTAGAAGGCCACTGCCGAAGCCCTTCAGCGATCTCCCCTCAGTCTTGATGGCCGATGGCGAAATGCTTGGAAGAACTGTGATGTACTAAATAGACCCCACAGTACAAACTGTAGGATCAAGCATTCCTTGCAAACAGTGGACAATCATCAACCGCCTCAGAACCAATCATGGTAGATGCTGCCACCTTCTTCATAGATGGAAGATTAAAGCAACCCTATCATGCGACTACAAAGCTCCTAATCAAACCTTGGAGCACACCACTGAGCACTGCCCTCAGGAAATTCGCAGGCAGCCAACAAGATATCCACACTGTTACACTTTGGCCTAAATATCTGACTTAGATATTGATATTTGATTTGTTTTTTGCTACTACCATACAAAATGATAAGAACATAAGCCTTCCCAACCCAACCCGTGAGGGAGCATCACACCGGCAGCAGGGATAAAAGCAGCAGGAGCCAGCCACCACAGGGAGCAGTGCGAGCAGGTAAGAGAGGGCGACAAAGGAGAACAAGGTGACTACATTCAATGTCACAGGAAAGCAGCGATGTGATTGGTTGGTGAGTTTTTCCTCTCGCTTTAAAATTAAAGGCCTTAAATTAGGGGTCGGGATTAAAAACTAATCTAATTACAGGCAAGTCTCGATTATCTGGGTCCCTCGGGGATTGGGTTATGCCGGGTAAACTATTTCTCTGTTAGGGCGAGTTGACATTATAAAGTTAAAACTTCAATGAATAAATACTGTGCAATCAGCTACAAACAGTAACAAGGCAGTTAAGTATGGACATTACCCAGCATGCATGCAGGTGGCCTCGAGGAGGAGATTGTCCAGCTCCGAGGTTCCGGAGCGCGCTGCCTTCCCGGGCCAATAGGACTCAGACGTCAGCGGCCCGATGCCTTCCCGGGCCAAAAGGACTCAGACGTCAGTGGTGGCCGCGAGAGATGGCGGCTGCAGCAGCGCGCACACATACATGGAATTTTAAATGCCGTTACGACGGTTTCCCGTTGCATCCGTGTGCGGATAATCGAGAGTTGCCTGTAATTTAATACATTGCCTGCCCTACCAGCTATAATGTGTTACTGCTGCAACATGTGGAAGCTGATGGACACCACTGAGGTACACGGTGACCACATCTGCAGCTCGAGGAACTTCGGCTCCATGTTGATGAGCTGGAATCCGAGCTGCAAACACTATGGCATATCAGGGAGGAGGAGAGTCACCTGGACGCTGTGTCCCAGGAGGCAGTCACACCCCTTAGATTAATTAATTCAAATTTGATCCGTGGTCAGGGACAGGAGGTGTGTCTGAGTGAGGAAGGTATGGGGACTCGAGATGGAGTTCTGGAGGAGCCTCAGCCCTTGCTCTTGTCCAACAGGTTCGAGGCTCTTACTCCCTGTGTGGATGAGAGCAGGGACTGCAGGGAGGATGAGCAAATTGACCACATCACCGTGGTACATGGGGCTATTCAAGTGGGGGGGGGGGGGGGAGGGGGAGTAAAAAGAAAAGTTGTAGTGGTCGGGGACAGTATCATTAGGGGGATAGATACTGCTCTCTGCAGCCGAGAGCATGAGTCCTGAAGGCTGCGTTGCCAGGGTTAAGGACACCTCCTCTGGGCTGGAGAGAAACTTGGAGTGGGAGGGGGAAGATCCAGTTGCTGTGGTTCACATGGGTACCAATGACACAGGTAGGACAAACAAAGAGATTCTGCTGAGGGTTTATGAGCAGCTAGGGGCCAAATTAAAAAGCAGAACCACAAAGGTAATAATCTCTGGATTACTACCTGAGCCATGAGAAAATTTGCAAAGGGTAAATAAGATCAGAGATATAAACACGTGGCTCAAAGACTGGTGTGGGAGAAATGGGTTTTGGTTCGTGGGACTCTGGCACCAGTACTGGGGTAAGAGGGAGCTGTTCCGTTGGGACGGGCTCCACTCAGACCATGCTGGGACTAGGGTCCTGGCAAATCAAATAACTAGGGCTGTAGAGAGGGCTTTAAACTGATTAGTGGGTGGGAGGGTTCAGATGAGCGGAAATTTAAAAAGTCAAAGAATAAGGAGAAGGCAATAGAACAGGGTAGCGCTGGGGGAAATGAAAACCAGAGCGCGACAGGAAGGAACAGAATGTATAAACATAAAACTGTATCAGAAAGTGGGGTCAAAGCAGGGAAAAATGATTTTTAAAATTTTTAAAAAAGCTTTTAATGTGAATGCACGCAGCATTCATAACAAAATAGATAAATTGACGGCACAAATAGATGTAAATGGGTATGATCTGATAGCCATTACAGAGACGTGATTGCAAGGTGACCAAGGCTGGGAACTAAATATTCAGGGGTATTTGACAATTTGAAAGGACAGACAGAAAGGAAAAGGAGGTGGGGTAGCTCTATTGATAAAGTGCGTTAGTGAGAAATTATGTTGGCTCAGAAGATCAAGATGTTGAATCAGTTTGAGTGGAGATAAGGAATAATAAGGGGAAAAAGTTGCTGGTGGGTGCAGTCTATAGGCCCCCTAACAGTAGCGACACCGTTGGACGGAGTATAAATCAAGAAATAATGGAGGCTTGTAAAAAAAAAAAAGGAACGGCAATAATTATGGGCGATTTTAACCTTCATATTGATTGGACAAAGCAAATTGGCCAGGGTAGCTGTGGTGTCCCTGCTCCGTACTACAAACTTACACGGGGCATGTACTGCAGACACAGTCACTACGTGACTTAACTTTTATTCCCAGGACCAAGGAGTGCTGACCCTGGGTGGAACCTCCCCTTTTATACATGGAAATCCAGGTGGAGGAGTGTCTCCCACAAGTTCACCCACTGTGGTCAGGGTGTGCATTTCTAGGGTATAAGTATAGTGTACAGGAGTTGCATGAAGGTTACAGTTACATGAAGATTACCATTGCATGATAGTTACATACATGACATCACCTCCCCCCTTACGTCTTTTTGTGTTAAAGATTAAGTCTTTCAGGTGGTCGCCGCTCTCTCGTGGAGCGCCGCAGTTGTGGCTCTGGTGGCTGAGCCTCAGCACGTGTCTCTGTCACCTGAGGTGATTCCGGCCTGTCCGCAGGGACTGTGCATGCTGTGGATTGTGCTCATTGCTCGTCCACTGGCATTGGTGTGGGTGACATCTCATGCTCTTCTTCAGGTTCCTCCGTGTCTATGCTGAACCTTTTCTTTACTTGGTCCAAGTATTTGCGGCATATCTGCCCATTGTTTAGTCTGACCACTATGACCCTATTCCCCTCTTTGCCAATTACTGTGCCCTCAAGCCTCTTGGGTCCCAAAGCAGGGCTAAGAACAAATACCGGGTCATCCATTTCTATACACCTCCCCCTTGAGCCTCGATCATGGAGCTCAGTTTGGGACTGGCGCTTGCCCTCAACAATTTCTGCCAGAGCTGAGTGAATGAGAGACAGCCGCGTTTTAAGCGTGCCTTTCATGAGGAGTTCCGCTGGCGGGATTCCTGTGAGCGAGTGCAGGCGGAACCTGTAGGCCAGCAGGAGGCGCGATAGGCAGTACTTAAGGGTCCTTGGATGCTTAGCATGCCCTGTTTTATGACTTGGACCGCACGTTCCGCCTGGCCATTGGAAGCCGGCTTGAATGGCGCTGTCCAGACGTGTTTGATACCATTGCCCGGCATAAACTCCTGGAATTCATGGCTGGTGAAACACGGGCCATTATCGCTGACCAGGATGTTGGGCAAGCCGTGGGTCACGAAAACCGTACGCAGACTCTCCACGGTGATGGATGTCGTGCACGAGTTTAATATGATGCACTCAATCCATTTCGAGTATGCATTGACAACGATCAGGAACATTTTCCCCATGAACGGGCCCGCATAGTCTACGTGAATATGTGACCATCGCCTGGTGGGCCAGGGCCACGGGCTGAGTGGGGCATTCCTGGAGGTATTGCCCAGCTGGGCACACGTCGTGCACCTGCGAACCTGTGAACCCAGTGTTCCAGGTCTGAGTCAATTCCCGGCCACCATACATGTGACCGGACAATGGCCTTCATTAGCACGATGCCAGGGTGCTCGCTGTGGAGTTCCCTGATGAACGCTTCCCTGCCTTTCTGGGGCATGACTACCCGGCTGTCCATAGCAGGCAGTCAGGTTGGATGGAGAGCTCATCCATCCATCTCTGAAATGGTCTGACCTCCTCGGGGCACGCCTTGTGTGCGGGCGCCCAATCCCCAGTCAGGACACATTTCTTTACCATGGATAGGAGGGGGTCTCTGTTGGTCCAGAGTTTGATCTGGCGGGCTGTGATGGGGGAGCCTACGCTGTCAAAAGCCTCAAAGGCCATGTCCATCTCAGCGCTTTGCTCCGCTGCCTCCTCGATGGTGGCCAGTGGGAGCCTGCTGAGCGCGTCAGTGCAATTTTCGGTGCCTGGCCGGTGCCGTATGGTGTAGTCATACGCAACCAGTGTGAGAGCCCATCGCTGTATGCGAGCCGACGCATTGGCATTGACAGCCTTGCTGTCGGACAACAGGAATGTTAACAGCTTGTGGTCCGTCTCTAGCTCGAACTGTCTACCGAAAAGGTACTGGTGCACCTTTTTCACACCGTAAATACAAGCGAGTGCTTCCTTTTCGACCATGCCGTATCCACGCTCTGCCTGGGAGAGTGACCTGGAGACATAAGCCACCGGTTGGAGTCGACCGTCGTCATTACCCTGCTGCAACACACACCCAACTCCGTAGGACGATGCATCGCACATTCAAACCAGTTTTTTTTTTTTTTTAAAAACAGGGGTCATACAAAGTCAACAGTTTGTTAGAACACAGCAGGTTCCTCGCCTTATTGAAAGCCCGTTCTTGACAGTCCCCCCAAAGCAATTCACAACCTTTACGCAGGAGCATGTGTAACGGCTCCAACAATGTGCTTAAGTTCGGCAGAAAGTTCCCGAAATAGTTCAAAAGTCCCAGGAATGATCGCAACTCCAACGTGTTGCCATGCCTGGGCACCCAGCGGATCGCCTCAGTTTTTGATTCAGTGGGCCGGATCCCGTCTGCAGCAACCCTCCTGCCCAAAAACTCGACCTCTGGTGCCAACACACACTTGGCCGTTTTCAGCCGCAAGCCTACCCGGGGTCCAGTCGGCGTAGCACCTTCTCCAGGTTGTGGAGGTGTTCCTTGGTGTCTCGACCCATTATAAGGATGTCGTCTTGGAATACGATTGTTCCAGGAATGGATTTGAGCAAGCTTTCCATGTTCCACTGAAAGATAGCTGCCGCCGAACGAATGTCAAACGGACACCTGTTGTAGATAAATAATTCCTTGTGTGTCGTGATAATGGTCAGAAGTTTGGATTCTTCAGCCAGTTCCTGTATCATGTAGGCCGAAGTGAAGTACAACTTCGTGAACAGCTTGCCACCTGCCAGCATGGCAACAAGGTCCTCCACTCTCGGGAGCGGGTATTGGTCTTGCAGCGACACTCGGTTGATGGTGGCTTTGTAGTCACCACAAATCCTGACCGAGCCATCTGCTTTAAGGACAGGAACGATGGGACTTGCCCAGTCGCCGAATTCAAGTGTCGAAATTATGCCCTCTCTGAGCAGCCTGTCCAATTCACTTTCAATTTTCTTACGCATCACATACGGCACCACTCTGGCTTTGTTGTGCACTGGTCTGGCGTCCGGAGTGATGCGTATCACTATTTTAGTGTCCTTGAACGTTCAGACACCGGGTTGAAACAGTGACCCGAATTTTTGTAGGACCTGTGAGCATGAACTTCGCTCTACAGATGAAATGGCGTGCACATCCCCCCATTTCCAATTCATCTCAGCTAGCCAACTCCTCCCCAAGAGCGCAGGGCCATTTCCTAGGTCGATCCAGAGTGGCAGCCGGTTCTGTGATCCATTATGTGTTACCACCAGATTTGCACTGCCTAGCACTGGGATGATCTCTTTGGTGTATGTCCGTAGCTGCGTGTCAATGCATTCCTGTTTGGGCCTGCTAGCTGTGTGTGGCCATAGTCTCTCAAATTGTTGGGCGCTCATAAGTGACTGGCTAGCTCCTGTATCCAGCTCCATGCGCACCGGGATGCCATTCAATAAAACTTTCATCATCATGGGTGGCGTTTTAGTGTATGAGCTGTGGACGTCAGCCACGTGAACCCGCTGAACTTCAGCATCCATGGCTTTTCCCCAGGCATCATCCTGCATTGCAGACCCCTCATCTGGTTCCTCTGTCTCTCAGATTAGCCTTGCCACAGCCTTTTTGCACATCCTGGCCAAGTGTCCACTGACGTTACAAATCCTACAGGTATATTGCTGGAACCTTCAGCTTTTCACAGTAAGTCTACCCCCGCATCTCCAGCATGAGCTGAGATTGTTGTTAACAAAGGGACTGTTACCAGGCATTCCTCTCTGATTGCCCATTTGGTTGTTTCTGAGCACTCTGATGGTGGGTGTTAATGGTCCCATGGATGCATTGTTCCTCGTGATGGCGTGAATTGCTGATCCCCTTTCCATTGTCTGTTGCGGGCCCACCCTAGAGTCTGTTGCTGCTTGGACGGTTTCGAAATGCCCTTGCCCGTTTGCTGGGTCCCTAGCCGCATTCACAATGTTAACTCCCTGGTCCATCGCCACTTTGGGGCCAGGGCTGCGTGCGTAAATTAGCTTGGTCTCCTCTTCCCCCACCATGAAGGTCTGAGCTATCAACGCCGTCCCTTCTAAAGTCAAGTCCTTGGCCTCTATGAACTTCCTGAAAATCCCAGCATGATTAATGCCTTCAATGAAAAAGTCCCTTAACATCTCCCCCCTGCAGGCGTCTGTGAACTTAGAGACTGGCCAAGCGCCGCAGGTCTGCAACGAAGTCCGAGATTTATTGTCCCTCCCGACGCCGGTGTGAGTGTAGAACCGATGCCGGGCAATGTGTATGCTTCTCACCGGCTTGAGATGCTCACTGATCAGCTGGCTGAACTATTCAAAGGACTTGTCCGCTGGCTTTTGGGGTGCGAGCAAGTCTTTCATCAGCGCATACGTCTGTGGTCCGCAGCTGATCAGTAGATGCGCCCTCCGCTTGTCAGCCGCTGTCGTTCCCAGCCAGTCCTTCGCAACAAAGCTCTGCTGGAGTCTTTCCACGAAGTCGTCCCAGTCCTCACCCACACAGTAACGTTCCCCTGTGCTACCGGTGGCCATCCTCGTGGTTCGATGATTCCCGTTTCTCGATGCCAAATGTGGTGTCCCTGCACCATACTGCAAACTCACACGAGGCATGTACTGCAGACACAGTCACTACGTGACCTTAACCTTTATTCCCAGGACCAAGGAGTGCTGACCCTGGGTGCGACCTCCCCTTTTATACCTGGAAATCCAAGTGAGAAGTGTCTCCCACAAGTTCACCCCCTGTGGTCAGGGTGTGCATTTCTAGGGTATAAGTACAGTGTACAGGAGTTGCATGAAAGTTACAGTTACATGAAGATTACCGTTGCATGATGGTTACATACATGACAGTAGCCTTGAGGAAGAGTTCATGGAGTGTGTCCGGAATAGTTTCCTTGAACAGTACGTTGCGGAATCAACCTAACATTTGTCTTTGGGAAATTGCTGGAGTCCATCATTAAGGAAGCAGTGGCAAAACATTTGGAAAAGCATAATTCAATCAAGCAGAGTCAGCATGGTTTTATGAAAGGGAAATCATGTTTGGCAAATTTACTGGAGCTCTTTGCAGATGTAATGAGCAGGGTGGATAAGGGGGAACCAGTGTGTTTGGTGTATTTTGATTTCCAGAAGGCATTTGATAAGGTGCCACATAAAAGGTTACTGCACAAGATAACATTTCACAGGGTTGGGGGTAATATATTAGCATAGATCGAGGATTGGCTAACTAACAGAAAACAAAGAGTCGGGATAAATGGTTTATTATTGGGTTGGCAATCAGTAACTAGTGGGGTGCCGCAGGAATCTGTGCTGGGACCCCAACTATTTATAATCTATATTAATGACTTGGATGAAGGGACCAAGTGTAATGTAGCCAAGTTTGCTAATAATACAAAGATGGGTGGGAAAGCAAATTGTGAGGAGGACACAAAAAAATGCGCAAAGGGATATAGACAGGCTAAGTGAGTGGGCAAAAATTTGGCAGATGGAGAATAATGTGGGAAAATGTAAGGTTATCCACTTTGGCAAAAAAAATAGAAAAGCAAATTATAATTTAAATGGAGAAAAATTATAAAATGCTGCAGTACAGAGGGACCTGGGGGTCATTGTGCATGAAACACAAAATGTTAGTATGCAGGTACAGCAAGTAATCAGGAAGGCAAATGGAATGTTGGTCTTTATTGCAAGGAGGATGGAGTATAAAACAAGTTGTCCTGCTTCAACTGTACAGGGTATTGGTGAGGCCACACCTAGAGTACTACATACAGTTTTGGTCTCCGTATTTAAGGAAGGTTATACTTGCATTGGAGACTGTTCAGAGAAGGTTCACTAGGTTGATTCCGGAGATGAGGGGGTTGACTTATGAAGATAGGTTGAGTAGGCTCGGCCTATACTCATTGGAGTTCAGAAGATTGAGAGGTGATCTTATCAAAACATACAAGCTAATGAGGGGGCTCGACAAGGTGGATGCAGAGAGGATATTTCCACCCATAGGGGAAATTAAAACTACGGGGTAAAGTCTCAGAATTAGGGGCCGCCCATTTAAAACTGAGATGAGGAGGAATTTCTTTTCTCAGAGGATTATAACTCTGTGGAATTCTCTGCCCCAGAGAGTTGCTGGGTCATTGAATGTATTTAAGGCAGAGATAAGACTGATTTTTGAGTGAGTAGGGAACAAAGGGTTATGGGGAGGTGGCAGGGAAGTGGAGCTGAGTCCATGATCAGGTCAGCCATGATCTTATTAAATGGTGGAGCAGGCCCGAGGGGCCAAATGGCCTCCTCCTGCTCCTATATCCCATGTTCTTATGTTTTCAATCACGTGTGTAAGCAAACTGAAAGCAGCTTTCCAAGTTGCAGAACATAACTCATCATCACAGGCAGTCCCTCGAAACAAGGATGGCTTGCTTCCACGCCAAAAAAGGCTTAAGTTCACAGGTCCGAACTATATGTTGAAGGGTGGAAGATGCCTGTGCGTGGATTTTTTTAACCTGTGGTGGCCGTTGCACACCAGCCACCACACGGGCCTGACAGTGGCAAGGATTAACCAGGATGGCTGGAGACTTGCTCTGCTGCACAGACCTAGTGCGCACACATATCATAGTGTGTGCTGGCCCGAGCTACCCCTCGCCTCTTCTGGGCCCCAAACTCACGCCTCTCCTGGGCCCCGATCGCGTCCCTCTACAATCTCTCACCGCTCCTTCGCCCTGACCTCGCCGCTCCTGCTGTATCCGCTCATGCTCCAATCACCGACCCGGATCTTGGTGATGTCTGTCTTTACTGTCGTTGCTCTCCTGCTCCAGCACGTGCTGCTCCCTGGAGTGCCGCCATGCTGCTCCTTCTGCTCCCCGGCCTGCTCTGATGGTGCTCACAGGCCGAGGGCCGCTCAGCCTGTTGGGCCAGGTCACCTTGCTGCTCCTTCCGCTCCCCGGCCTGCTCTGATGGTGCTCACAGGCCGAAGGCCGCTCAGCCTGTTGGGCCAGGCCACCTCGCTGCTCATTCCGCAGGTTGGATGACTGAGTGAATCCCTTCCCACACAGAGTGCAGGTGAACAGTCTCTTTCCAGTGTGACTGAGTTGGTGTATCAGTAGATTCATTTTGCTTTTAAAGTTCTTCGGACAGTCGGAACATTTAAAAAGTCTCTTATCAGTGTGAACAAGTTGGTGTGAAGTGAGGTTGGTTAACTGGGTGAACCCCTTCCCACACTCAGAGCAGGTAAACGGCCTCTCCCCAGTGTGAACTTGCTTTGGAGGCAGTTCAGAGAAGGTTCACGATTGATTCCGGGGATGAGGGATTGACTTATGAGGAAAAGTTGAGTAGGTTGGGCTATACTCATTGGAATTCAGAAGAATGGGAGGTGATCTTATCAAAACGTATAAGATTATGAGGGGGCTTAACACGGTGGACAAGGGGAACATAACTAGGCATTGCAACTCACACACATTACTCATCACAGTCTGTTACTTCCAAATCCAGTCAATTCCTCAAGTGCAGTGACAATCATACTCAAATAAAGCCAGTTAATGCATTTACATCAGGGAACATCCTCTTTATCTTGAAAAATGTGGCTTCAATTCATTTTTACTAAAATAAACCTTCACATAAGGTAACAGCCAGGCATGTCCCAGAAAGTACCTTTGACAGAAAAGTTTTTAAAAGCTACATTTTAACTGCCTTTTATATATTATTTCTTTGAAGACCACTGATGGATAAGAGGAAATGTAGTGGCATAGCTAGAAAGTTGGTTGATGAATATGAAACAAAGAGTATGTGTAAATGCTGCTTGGATAGGAGAAGTGGTGGAAGTGGTATAGCCTAGGGTCCACTTTGTTTTTGGTACATATACAGATTATTTGGACCCGAGATTAGGCAGCATGAATCTGAAGACGCAAACATAGAGTGGTTCGCAAACACTGTATAAGACTAAGATCACAAGTAAGGTCAGGGCAGGCAGGTGGCAGATGTAATGAAGTGTGGAGCAGTGCAAGTTATTGACCCTGAAATTGCAGTTGGAGGCATGCCGCCAACCTTTGAACGAAATCCGAACATACCTCGTGCGAAGCCCCAAGCGAAAACTTGCTTTGAAACGCTGCGGAGTTGTGTGCAGCATTGTGGCTCATGGATCCCAGGGGCGCACCATTGTGCATTAGCATACCTGTGATCATTGGGTCAGTGCTCCTTTCACTAGCCAATCAGAAAACATAGAAAGCCCCATTTGACTAATATGCGTTAAAGGAAGATAAAGGTCAATTGGAATCCAGTCTTCAGCAGAATTAAGCACAGCAACCCGACAGCCTCACTATAAATACTGACTGGCCTTCACTCTAAGAATGCAAAACCCCGTCACCTTAGAATTGTGATGACCAAACCCTTCAGTGAATGAAAGTAGATCGATAGAGATTTTTAAAACTGGCATTACAGTTTGTTAGTTAACGTTCAATTTTGAAATGAGAAGACTGACTCTGGATGATGTTTTTAAAAATTAAACAATCTCATCCTGCAAACTGAGCCTTTGCAGCTCCCTGGTAGGTTCTTTCACATGTTCATTTTTCATTATTATGGCCCTGAAATTGCAATTTTCTCTCACCCCATGCCCCCACCCTGTATAAATAGACTCCTGCGCCTGTTTACACCAGCCGTAACATTTTCCAGCGTAATTGACGCGTAGTTAGCCCAACCTTTCACCAGCAATGAGGATTTGAATGTCACAGCGGATCAGCTTTCCATTCGGAACTAGATAGATTGCAAGTTTCGGGTTTAATCCTGAACTTGCGGTTAATTTCAAAGGCGGTATGACGGCGAACTCAGAGTGTGCCGTCATACCCATTGCAAATTCAGGGCCATTGTTTTTTGGGAGGTAGACCAAGAAATGGAAGTATGCATTGAAGGGCGTGGAGAAACAGACAGACCCAGAAGTGCAAATACATAATTCATTGAAAATGTAAGTGCAGATAATTAAAGCCATAAATAAGGCCAATAGCATTTTGGGTTATATAAATAAGAGCACAGAATACTCACAGAGCAGAAAGGCAATCATGGACCCAGAATTTGTGGTTGTAATAACGGTGAAACTATCAGCATTCGTCGTCATTACGGTGTAAAACTGACAGCAACATCTGTGTCCACACATGCGCAGTTAAATGTGGAAATCCAGAAGTTGCTATCACTATTCTCGCTGGAAAAACCAATGAAAATATTAAGCCTTGTTCAATCAGGTGTAACTGACGGTTTAAAAAAAAATGGCAGTCATAATTACTGCTGAACAATCTCTCTGGCTCTGAAAAACAAATTTTACAAGTGTGGAGGCTCATTCCCTCAGAAGAACATTTGGAAATTGTATGATGTTTAAAATAATAAAAATTAATTTTTACTTATTTTTAAATGTTGTTTGATCTTTCAGCTTCTACCTTAATCCCATGTGTATGTCCTAATCTTTATTTTGCTTTCTGTACAATGATTAAAATGTGAATTAGAATCCCTGCTTTTCACTTTCTGTTATGCTGTCTTCGAGAATTCCTCAAACTGATTGGCTGATCAGCCTGCTTGTTGCCTGCACTGTTGCTGGATGCCACAGATGGTGCCCAATTCAAAGTCACTCAGAATAGAGAAAATCAACACTTTAGAGCCGGCTAGATCTTTGTGGGCGACTTTTAATTGAGGTCCGTGGTGAGCGCAAAATCCGGGCCATTAAATTATATACTAAGCAATGGTTAGATCACAGTTAGAATACTGTGTGCAGTTTTGGGTACCCCGTTACACACGATATTAAAATTACAGTGAAAGTACAGCACAGATTCACCAGGATGATAAACTATAGGGGTGAGGAGAGACTTAAGATACTGGGATTATTTCTACTGGAGCAGAGAAAGCTCAAAGGAAATTTAATGGAGAATTTTATTTTTAATTATGAAAGCTTTAACAGGATCAATAGGGAAAAACAAGTTATTCTGGATTTCAGTATGAGCAAACAGATCCATTAGAAGGCAGAGCTGGAGGCTGTCAGAACTAATCATATCAGTCAAAAGGTAGAATGATGGCAATTAGAAGCAATTATTTTCTCCCAATGTTGGGGAATTCAATAATGAGGTAACTAGTCATTAATAGAATGGAGAGAGGGCAGAAAGTTAGAGTATGGAACATGTTGCTCCAAGGAGTAGTTGAGACAGAGATCATTGGACTGTTTCAAAGGAAAAATGTATAAATAGGTGAAGTAGAGGAAATACAGGGCGATAGAGAGAAAGCAGGGTAGTACGTTAATTTGGACTGCTCCAGCAAAGAGTTGGCACAAACAACAGGCTGAATGGCTCCTTTCTGTGCAGTCAACATTTATGGTTATATGTCATTTAGCTTCTTAAGAAACATCAACTCATCTTAAAAACTTCCTCCTTCAAATCTGTGTGCAACTCTAAGAGGAAAAAATGGGTTCTCACAGGCTTCCGTTCCACTCTTTGACTGATCTGATCTGACAGTTTTCAGTTCTGCCTTCCAATGGATCAGATTGGCACATACCAACCAGCCACAATCCCAGTGAAAAAACCCCCTGAATTTTCTCGTATAACAGTGATTTCTTGACATATATGTATATATATTGAAATCGTGACAACCCTTAAAATGCCAACAGCTGGCTTACCTGCAACTTAAAAATCTGCTTGTACATACCAATGTAAACTTTACCCAAGTTAAGAACATAGGGCCCAAATTTGGCCCATCCCTTTTTCTCAGCGCACTCACCAAAGATGCGCTGACTTCCTAGGATGAAAATGGCGCTGAAACGATCTCCCCGGAATCTGGCCACTCTGTGGCCTCTCCCATGGCTTGGCGCAGCGTGGTCTGTCCATTAGGGGGCGGAGCTAGGGCACTGCGCGAAAAACAGTGTCGGCAGCTCAATGCATGCGTGTTGGAGGTTTCACGCATGCGCAGTAGCTCCTGCCCCCAGCCGGAGAGTCCTTGGATGGAGAGAAAAGTTAGCAGTCGTCGGAGAGAAAAGTCAGCAGTCGTCGGAGAGAAGTCCTGGAAGTCGTCGGAGAGAAGTTGTCAGAGAGTCCTTGAGAGAGTCGGAGTCGGAGAGAGTGTCCAAGTCGGAGAGAGTTGGAGAGGAGTCGGAATCGGCCCGCTGACTTCCCGGGCCAAGTTAGGAAGGTAGGACTTTTATTTTTTTTATTTATTATTGATGGTTTTTATGCTTCTTGAATGTTGTTGTGAAGGTGTTTAGTGCTTTGCAAGGTCCTCTCCGCTTCCCTTCCCTTCCCCCCCACCCCCCCAATCTCTGGCTACCTACGCTGATTTCTTAACTCTCTGCAAGGGTTTTCTGTGGCCACAAACGCTGGTCTAAGTTAGTTTGGAGCAACTATTAGCTGTCTAAACTGGCTTAAATGGCCAAAACGGGTGTAGGTGCCTAGCATGGATAGAGGATTGGCTAACAAACTGAAAACAGAGAGTCGGGATAAATGGTTCATTCTCGGGTTGGCAATCAATAATTAATGGGGTGCCGCAGGGATCAGTGCTGGGACCCCAACTATTTACAATCTATATTAACGACTTGGAAGAAGGGACTGAGCGCAACGTAGCCAAGTTTGCTGACGATACAAAGATGGGAGGAAAAGCAATGTGTGAGGAGGACACAAAAAATCTGCAAAAGGGCATAGACAGGCTAAGTGAGTGGGCAAAAATTTGGCAGATGGAGTATAATGTTGGAAAGTGTGAGGTCATGCACTTTGGCAGGAAAAAAATCAAAGAGCAGATTATTATTTAAATGGAGAGAGATTGCAAATTGCTGCAGTACAGCGGGACCTGGGGGTACTTGTGCAAGAAACACAAAAGGATAGTATTGCAGGTACAGCAAGTGATCAGGAAGGCCAATGGTATCTTAGCCTTTATCGTAAAGGAGATGAATTATAAAAGCAAGGAAGTCTTGCTACAGTTGTACAGGGTATTGGTGAGGCCACACCTGGAATACTGCATGCAGTTTTGGTTTCCATATTTATGAAAGGATATACTTGCTTTGGAGGCAGTTCAGAGAAGGTTCACTAGGTTGATTCCGGGGATGAGGGGGTTCACTTATGAGGAAAGGTTGAGTAGGTTGGGCCTCCACTCATTGGAATTCAGAAGAATGAGAGCTGATCTTATTGAAACGTATAAGATTCGAAGCGGCAGTTGGTGAGAGGGGAGCGACCTATAAAAGCCCAGCGGGAGATCGAGAGCCAGCGGCAGTTGGTGAGAGGGGAGCGACCTATAAAAGCCCAGCGGGAGATCGAGAGCCAGCGGCAGTTGGTGAGAGGGGAGCGACCTATAAAAGGCCCAGTGGGAGATCGAGAGCCAGCGGCAGTTGGTGAGAGGGGAGCGACCTTTAAAAGCCCAGCGGGAGATCGAGAGCCAGCGGCAGTTGGTGAGACGCGGGAGCGAACTATCAAAAGGCAGCTACAGCGGGAGAGAAAGCAAAATAGAAGTAGAAAGTAATCAAAAAGTGACGTCACAGCCAATGGGGTAAGTGATTGGCTGGTGATTGGTGAGTAGCTTTTCTTTTCTTTTTTATATCAGTAAGTGAACTGTAACATTGTTATTACCAATTTAAGGGTATCTAAGGTTAAGACATGGCAGGAGAGCTCGGCCATGTGATATGCTCCTCCTGTACCATGTGGGAACTCGGGGACACTTCCGGTGTCCCTGGGCGCTACGTGTGTGGGAAGTGTATCCGCCTCGAGCTCTTGACGGTCCGCGTTGCGGAATTGGAGCTGAGGGTGGATTCACTCTGGAGCATCCACGATGCTGAGAATGACATGAGTATCACGTGTAGTGAGTTGGTCTTACCGCAGGAGAAGGGTCCACAGCCAGATAGGGAATGGAAGACCAGCAGGAAGAGCAGTGCAAGAAAGATAGTGCAGGAGTCCCCTGTGGTCATCCCTCTGCAAAACAGATACACTGCTTTGAGTACTGTTGGGGAGGATGACTCATCAGGGGAGGGCAGCAGCAGCCAAGTTCATGGCACCGTAGGTGGCTCTGCTGCAAAGGAGGGCAGGAAAAAGATTGGGAGCGCGATAGTGATAGGGGATTCGATGGTGAGGGGAATAGATAGGCGTTTCTGCGGACGCAACCGAGACTCCAGGATGGTATGTTGCCTCCCTGGTGCAAGGGTCAAGGATGTCTCGGAGCGGGTGCAGGACATTCTGAAATGGGAGGGAGAACAGCCAGTTGTCGTGGTGCACATTGGTACCAACGACATAGGTAAAAAAAGGGATGAGGTCCTACGAAAAGAATTTAAGGAGCTAGGAGCTAAATTAAAAAGTAGGACCTCAAAAGTAGTAATCTCGGGATTGCTACCAGTGCCACGTGCTAGTCAGAGTAGGAATCGCAGATGAATACATGGCTTGAGCAGTGGTGCAGCAGGGAGGGATTCAAATTCTTGGGGCATTGGAATCGGTTCTGGGGGAGGTGGGACCAGTACAAACCGGACGGTCTGCACCTGGGCAGGACCGGAACCAATGTCCTAGGGGGAGTGTTTGCTAGTGCTGTTGGGGAGGAGTTAAACTAATATTGCAGGGGGATGGGAACCTATGCAGGGAGACAGAGGGAGACAAAAATGAGGTAAAAGCAAAAGACAGAAAGGAGATGAGGAAAAGTGGAGGGCAGAGAAACCCAAGGCAAAGAACAAAAAGGGCCATTGTACAGCAAAATTCTAAAAGGACAAAGGGTGTTAAAAAAGCAAGCCTGAAGGCTTTGTGTCTTAATGCAAGGAGTATCTGCAATAAGGTGGATGAATTAACTGTGCAAATAGATGTTAACAAATATGATGTGATTGGGATTACGGAGACGTGGCTCCAGGATGATCAGGGCTGGGAACTCAACATCCAGGGGTATTCAACATTCAGGAAGGATAGAATAAAAGGAAAAGGAGGTGGGGTAGCATTGCTGGTTAAAGAGGAGATTAATGCAATAGTTAGGAAAGACATTAGCTTGGATGATGTGGAATCTATATGGGTAGAGCTGCAGAACACCAAAGGGCAAAAAACGTTAGTGGGAGTTGTGTACAGACCTCCAAACAGTAGTAGTGATGTAGGGGAGGGCATCAAACAGGAAATTAGGAGTGCATGCAATAAAGGTGCAGCAGTTATAATGGGTGACTTTAATATGCACATAGATTGGGCCAGCCAAACTGGAAGCAATACGGTGGAGGAGGATTTCCTGGAGTGCATAAGGGATAGTTTTCTAGACCAATAGGTCGAGGAACCAACTAGGGGGGAGGCCATCTTAGACTGGGTGTTGTGTAATGAGAGAGGATTAATTAGCAATCTCATTGTGCGAGGCCCCTTGGGGAAGAGTGACCATAATATGGTGGAATTCTGCATTAGGATGGAGAATGAAACAGTTAATTCAGAGACCATAGTCCAGAACTTAAAGAAGGGTAACTTTGAAGGTATGAGGCATGAATTGGCTAAGATAGATTGGCTAATGATACTTAAGGGGTTGACTGTGGATGGGCAATGGCAGACATTTAGAGACCGCATGGATGAATTACAACAATTATACATTCCTGTCTGGCGTAAAAATAAAAAAGGGAAGGTGGCTCAACAGTGGCTATCTAGGGAAATCAGGGATAGTATTAAAGCCAAGGAAATGGCATACAAATTGGCCAGAAATAGCAGCGAATCCGGGGACTGGGAGAAATTTAGAACTCAGCAGAGGAGGACAAAGGGTTTGATTAGGGCAGGGAAAATGGAGTACGAGAAGAAGCTTGCAGGGAACATTAAGGCGGATTGCAAAAGTTTCTATAGGTATGTAAAGAGAAAAAGGTTAGTAAAGACAACGTAGGTCCCCTGCAGTCAGAATCAGGGGAAGTCATAACGGGGAACAAAGAAATGGCAGACCAATTGAACAAGTACTTTGGTTCAGTATTCACTAAGGAGGACACAAACAACCTTCCGGATATAAAAGTGGTCAGAGGGTCTAGTAAGGAGGAGGAACTGAGGGAAATCTTTATTAGTCGGGAAATTGTGTTGGGGAAATTGATGGGATTGAAGGCCGATAAATCCCCAGGGCCTGATGGACTGCATCCCAGAGTACTTAAGGAGGTGGCCTTGGAAATAGCGGATGCATTGACAGTCATTTTTCAACATTCCATTGACTCTGGATCAGTTCCTATCGAGTAGCCAATGTAACCCCACTTTTTAAAAAAGGAGGGAGAGAGAAAGCAGGGAATTATAGACCGGTCAGCCTGACCTCAGTAGTGGGTAAAATGATGGAATCAATTATTAAGGATGTCATAGCAGCGCATTTGGAAAATGGTGACATGATAGGTGCAAGTCAGCATGGATTTGTGAAAGGGAGATCATGCTTGACAAATCTTCTGGAATTTTTTGAGGATGTTTCCAATAAAGTGGACAAAGGAGTACCAGTTGATGTGGTATATTTGGACTTTCAGAAGGCTTTCGACAAGGTCCCACACAGGAGATTAATGTGCAAAGTTAAAGCACATGGGATTGGGGGTAGTGTGCTGACGTGGATTGAGAACTGGTTGTCAGACAGGAAGCAAAGAGTAGGAGTAAATGGGTACTTTTCGGAATGGCAGGCAGTGACTAGTGGGGTACCGCAGGGTTCTGTGCTGGGGCCCCAGTTGTTTACATTGTACATTAATGATTTAGACGAGGGGATTAAATGTAGTATCTCCAAATTTGCGGATGACACTAAGTTGGGTGGCAGTGTGAGCTGCAAGGAGGATGCTATGAGGCTGCAGAGTGACTTGGATAGGTTAGGTGAGTGGGCAAATGCGTGGCAGATGAAGTATAATGTGGATAAATGTGAGGTTATCCACTTTGGTAGTAAAAACAGAGAGACAGACTATTATCTGAATGGTGACAGATTAGGAAAAGGGAAGGTGCAACGAGACCTGGGTGTCATGGTACATCAGTCATTGAAGGTTGGCATGCAGGTACAGCAGGCGGTTAAGAAAGCAAATGGCATGTTGGCCTTCATAGCGAGGGGATTTGAGTACAGGGGCAGGGAGGTGTTGCTACAGTTGTACAGGGCCTTGGTGAGGCCACACCTGGAGTATTGTGTACAGTTTTGGTCTCCTAACTTGAGGAAGGACATTCTTGCTATTGAGGGAGTGCAGCGAAGATTCACCAGACTGATTCCCGGGATGGTGGGACTGACCTATCAAGAAAGACTGGATCAACTGGGCTTGTATTCACTGGAGTTCAGAAGAGTGAGAGGGGACCTCATAGAAACGTTTAAAATTCTGACGGGTTTGGACAGGTTGGATGCAGGAAGAATGTTCCCAATGTTGGGGAAGTCCAGAACCAGGGGTCACAGTCTAAGGATAAGGGGAAAGCCATTTAGGACCGAGATAAGGAGAAACTTCTTCACTTCACCCAGAGAGTGGTGAACCTGTGGAATTCTCTACCACAGAAAGTAGTTGAGGCCAATTCACTAAATATATTCAAAAGGGAGTGAGATGAAGTCCTTACTACTCGGGGGATCAAGGGGTATGGCGTGAAAGCAGGAAGGGGGTACTGAAGTTTCATGTTCAGCCACGAACTCATTGAATGGCGGTGCAGGCTAGAAGGGCTGAATGGCCTGCTCCTGCACCTATTTTCTATGTTTCTATTATGAGGGGGCTTGACAAGGTGGATGCAGAGAGGATGTTTCCACTGAATGTGGGAAGGAAGGACCTTGAGATAATCACTATCACTAGCGGGGTAGTGCTGGATCGGCTAATGGGACTCAAGGTAGACAAGTCCCCTGGTCCGGATGAAATGCATCCCAGGGTATTAAAAGAGATGGCGGAAGTTATAGCAAATGCATTCGTTATAATCTACCAAAATTCTCTGGACTCTGGGGAGGTACCAGCGGATTGGAAAGCAGCTAATGTAATGCCTCTGTTTAAAAAAGGGGCAGACAAAAGGGAGGTAACTATAGGCTGGTTAGTTTAACATCTGTCGTGGGGAAAATGCTTGAAGCTATCATTAAGGAAGAAATAGCGGGGTATCCAGATAGGAATAGTGCAATCAAGCAGACGCAACATGGATTCATGAAGGGGAAATCATGTTTAACTAAGTTACTGGAATTCTTTGAGGATATAACGAGCATGGTGGATAGAGGTGCACCGTTGGATGTGGTGTATTTAGATTTCCAAAAGGCATTCGATAAGGTGCCACACAAAAGGTTACTGCAGAAGATAAAGGTACGCGGAGTCAGAGGAAATGTATTAGCATGGATAGAGAATTGGCTGGCTAACAGAAGGCAGAAAGTTGGGATAAATGGGTCCTTTTCGGGTTGGAAATCAGTGGTTAGTGGTGTACCACAGGGATCGGTACTGGGACCACAACTGTTTACAATATACATAGATGACCTGGAAGAGGGGACAGAATGTAGTGTAACAAAATTTGCAGATGACACAAGGATTAGTGGGAAAGCGGGTTGTGGAGAGGACACAGAGAGGCTGCAAAGAGATTTAGATAGGTTAAGCGAATGGGCTAAGGTTTGGCAGATGGAATACAATGTCGGAAAATGTGAGGTCATCCACCTTGGGGAAAAAAAACAGGAATATTATTTGAATGGGGAGAAATTACAACATGCTGCAGTGCAGAGGGACCTGGGGGTCCTTGTGCATGAATCCCAAAAAGTTAGTTTGCAGGTGCAGCAGGTAATCAGGAAGGCGAATGGAATGTTGGCCTTCATTGCGAGAGGGATGGAGTACAAAAGCAGGGAGGTCCTGCTGCAACTGTATAGGGTATTGGTGAGGCCGCACCTGGAGTACTGCATGCAGTTTTGGTCGCCTTACTTAAGGAAGGATATACTAGCTTTGGAGGGGGTACAGAGATGATTCACTAGGCTGATTCCAGAGTTGAGAGGATTACCTTATGATGATAGATTGAGCAGACTGGGTCTTTACTCGTTGGAATTCAGAAGGATGAGGGGTGATCTTATGGAAACATTTAAAATAATGAAAGGGATAGACAAGATAGAGGCAGAGAGGTTGTTTCCACTGGTCGGGGAGACTAGAACTAGGGGGCACAGCCTCAAAATATGGGGGAGCCAATTTAAAACCGAGTTGAGAAGGAACTTCTTCTCCCAGAGGGTTGTGAATCTGTGGAATTCTCTGCCCAAGGAAGCAGTTGAGGCTAGTTCATTGAATGTATTCAAGTCACAGATAGATCGATTTTTAACCAATAACGGAATTAAGGGTTACGGGGAGTGGGCGGGTAAGTGGAGCTGAGTCCACGGCCAGATCAGCCATGATCTTGTTGAATGGCGGAGCAGGGTCGAGGGGCTAGATGGCCTACTCCTGTTCCTAATTCTTATGTTCTTATATTCTTATGATAGGGGAGACTAGAACTAGAGGGCAAAATCTGAGAATAAGGGGCCGCCCATTTAAAACTGAGATGAGGAGAAATTTCTTCTCAGAGGGTTGTGGATCTGTGGAATTCGCTGCCTCAGAGAGCTGTGGAAGCTGGGACTTAAATAAATTTAAGACAGAAATAGACAGTTTCTTAAACGATGAGGGAATAAGGGGTTATGGGGAACGGGCAGGGAAGTGGACCTGAGTCCATGATCGGATCAGCCATGATCGTATTGAATGGCTCAAGGGGCCATATGGCCTACTCCTGCTCCTATTTCTTATGTTCTTATGTAACGCCTCCTTTTGAAAAAAAAACTAAACTAAAAAAATCCTAACTAACTCACTTACACGGGCGCAAATTAAATGTGCAGAATGGGGATTTTTAAGATACTCCAGAAAAATCAAGTTGCTCCAAAAAAAATGAAGCAACTCCTGGGCAAATTTGGGCCCATAAGAACGTAAGAAATAGGAGCAGGAGTAGGCCATTTGGCCCCTCGAACCTGCTCTGCCATTCAATAAGATCATGGCTGATCTGAATAAATAACCAGTACCATTTCTAGTAAATGAGATAAAATGTTAATAGTTTGCAGATTTTACAATGAAATGCAATATTAATAGAATACATATCTGCTCCCGAGCAGGATTTAGAATCGAGCTTCAAATAGGATGTTTCAATTATGGTATGACTCTTAATTATGTTATATAATACAACATATTTAATCTCATGCTCACAAATCTTGATTTTGTTTGACATTATCTGAATTAAAAATAGGTATCAATTGTGTGAGAGAACTGCAATGAATAGAAAATGATGTTTTTTCAATGTCATCAAAAGAATGTTTAAATAGAAAAATAATTTGTAAGTAGCCTGGTTCTAAGAATTTCTTTTATGGGCAGAAAATGAAGTGATCACATATCTACAAATCAATCAAATAACCTGCTTATATTAGAATATCTGTTAATATTGTACAATGAACAAATAATAAATATTGTTTAATATACAATTATACTAATTGGCATCCCAAATTAACATATTTTCCATCAACTGCAATATATTAAAGCTTTCCCAAATTAATTTTTATTTATTTTTAAATTTTGTTTGATATTTCAGCTCCTACCTTAATCCCATGTGTATGTCCAAATCTTTATTTCGCTAATGGGAAAAGAGTTTTACTTAAAACTGCATAACAGTCTAGGAGAGTTGATTTAAAAAAAAGTTAAAAGCAGAAACAAAATCAAGAGATTCAGATATCAAATTGTGGCACTGAAGCAGCTTATATAGATCACTTGCACTGCGATTGAAAAAATAATGTGCCATTAGTTTTAATTCATTCTGGAGAATGAATTAAATTGGGAATGTTTTCAACCCCCAATCACTACTGTAAGACTTCTAAATCAAAATAAAGTAGATCCCTTCATAATTTTCTTCACTGTGTAACAAGCTCTGATTCTATAGCTTATGGTTCCTACTCCAATAGTCCCATATAAAAGCACCCCCTTTATAATGTTTTTACATAGTTTTCAAAAGCAGTGCTGTAAAAACAGCTACTGTAGTTTCATATAAACCTGTGCACCAAATTTGTAAATACACTTCGCATGATAACTAGCCACAACAGGTTCACAGATAATCGTTCAAAATGGCATCTAAAATACCAGGCATTCAAATTCCCACCAACCTTTGATGCATATCAAAAACATCAATTTCACTAAGTTGTTGACATGCATTAGTTTATGCTGTAGCTTCACCTAGAAAGCAGAGTATCACTCGTCACCATCACAAGCAGCATTTTTAATGAAAGGGGCATAAAGATGTCAACTCCTCAATCAAATTCTTCCACATTTCAGACATGAAGTTCAATTTATTACCCTCCCTCCATCAACCACTGTCAATGTGACACACCTTGACATATGAAGCTAATACTCTGCATGCAAACACACTTTCATTAATTGGACCTCATCGTATCTGGTGAGGTACAGTATTTGAATAGAGTTCATAGATGCTCACCATTTTACACATCTAGAAGATCAACATCTGAGGTTCGAATCACTTGCAAGTAAGAAAAACCATCTTCGCGTTTTCAAGTCATCTCTCCACAGATAAAATTCAGCACGATTCTCAAAGACTTATGCTCGGTTTTGATTATGTTGAACAGCTTAATGCCAAAAAAGAGAGAACCCTCATTTCATTAATGTAACTGACTAAAACTGCCACCCACATTATTCTGTGAAAGGCAGCAGTTGTAGATATTCATAAATGTGGTTCATGGAAAGATATTGAAAGAGTTACTATATATGCAAAAGAAAAGTTGAGAAGATAAATTAAGGGGAACAAAAATCTAATTCCTACAAGTGATCACCACAATTAGAAACCTTCTTGTACCCTTCCAGTGTTTATTTTTGAGTTGCAACATTTCACAAAAAAAATGCAATAACTAAATATTGGTTAAACAATCTTACTTCAGAATAGAAGATAAAATGACTGCTGGGACATTTAAAAAATAATGTTTTATAATGTAATGTTTGTACAACTATGAATTTCTTAGCTGCAGTCTAAGCATGTGCAATATGCACAATTTCCCATGCTACATCATCTGGAAAAATGCTTCCCTTCAACCAGTAACAGTATGTTTCCCTTATTAATGTTCTCAAAATTATCTGAAGAAAAGCTGGAGGAGGAAATTCTGTGAAAGCTAATATTGATTTTGTTTTAAAATAAAGGTAATCGGAGAGAGATAAAGAAAGAGAGAGGACATGAGAGGGCCAGTGTTTACTGCAGTTGCGGTTGCTATCGTTAAGCTTCGACTTCTAAAACCATCTATTTTCCGCATTGCTAAAGTCAAATTACGTCAGTATTTAACAGTATTTGCTTTTGAAACCCAACTGGACAATGTTAGTATATTTCAAATTTTAGGTTTTAACTTTGAAATATGCTGAATATTGGTAACTTGAAAATGGGAAATCCTCTCTGGTATAGTGCACAGAATTACAATTCCATTGTGAGGAAGTAGGAGGCGAGAGATAAAATAATAGTTTATAATCACCCAAAAGAAACAAGCAAATCAATAAAGAAATAGTTGCATCTTGAACAATAACTTCAACTCGACTGTCAGAGTTAAAGAAAGAACATGCATTTATATAGTGCCTTTCACATCCTCAGCATGTCCCAAAGTGCGCTGCAGCCAGCCAATGAAGTATGTGTGAAATGTAGTTACTGTTGTAATTTAGGGAAGCACAGCAGTTAATTTGTGTTCAGGAAGGTCCCACAAACAGCAATGAGATAAATAACCAGATAATCTCTTTTGATGATGTTGGTTCAGGGATAGATATTGGCTAGGACATCAAGGAAACTCCCCTGGTCGTCTTCGAATAATGCTGTGGGACCTTTTATATCCATCAGAGACAGCAGATGGAGCCTTGATTTAGCATCTTATCCAAAAGACAGTACCTCCGACAATGCAGAGCTCCCTCAATACCAATAGGGAAATAATAATGTACAAAGCTAACAATTCGGTTTTAGGGACAGAACAACAAAGTTACTGACACCATAAAGTTTTGTAAAGTGGTAAATAGCATTAAAAACATTGTGGGCCCAAGTTTCGGCCTCAGTTGCTCCTGATTTTTTGGAGCAACTGGTGTAGAACGGAGTATCTTAGAAATTCAAATTCTCGGCATTTAGTTTGCTCCAGTTCGAGTCAGTTAGAACAGTTTCACTTTGGAACAGAATTTTTTTTTCCAAAAGGGGGCATGTCCGGCCACTTATACCTGTTTTCAAAGTTTCGGCAGTGAAAACTTACTCCAAACTAACTTAGAATGGAGTAAGTGAAGATTTTTGTACGCTCGAAAAAACCTTGTCTACACTTTAGAAAATTAGGCGTAGGTTACAAATCAGGCGTAGGGAATGGGGGGGGGGGGGTTTAAAGGGAAGTTTACAAACATTAAACACTTCAATTTTACAAATAAAGAGCCATCATCAATAATAAATGATAAATACATCAATAAATCAATCAAAAAAAATTAAGAAATAATTTTTTTTTTAAATCAATAAATAAAACATTTTCTACTTACCAACTGCAGCACTGGGAGCCCTCCAACAGCATACTGGGATGCCCCCCCCCCACCAAGTGTGTCTCTGTCAGTGTCTCTATCTCTCTGTCTGTCTGTGTGTCTCTCACTCTCTGTCTGTCAGTGTCTGTGTTTCTGACAGGGAGGGGGTTGAGGGAGAGGGGGGGGCAGGGGGAAGAGGAGGAGAAGGGGCAGGGGGGAGAGGAGGAGGAGGAGAAGGGGCAGGGGGGAGAGGAGGAGGAGGAGAAGGGGCAGGGGGGAGAGGAGGAGGAGGAGAAGGGGAAGGGGGGAGAGGAGGAGGAGGAGGAGGAGAAGGGGAAGGGGGAGAGGAGGAGGAGGAGAAGGGGAAGGGGGGAGAGGAGGAGGAGAAAGGGGGACAGGAGAAGGGGAAAGGGGGACAGGAGAAGGGGAAAGGGGACAGGAGAAGGGGAAAGGGGGACAGGAGAAGGGGAAAGGGGGACAGGAGAAGGGGAAAGGGGGACAGGAGAAGGGGAAGGGGGGACAGGAGAAGGGGAAAGAGAAGGGGGAGGAGAAGGGGAAAGAGAAGGGGGAGGAGAAGGGGAAAGAGAAGGGGGAGGAGAAGGGGAAAGAGAAGGGGGAGGAGAAGGGGAAAGAGAAGGGGGAGGAGAAGGGGAAAGAGAAGGGGGAGGAGAAGGGGGAGGAGAAGGGGGAGAGGAGAAGGGGAAAGAGAAGGGGGAGAGGAGAAGGGGAAAGAGAAGGGAGAGAGGAGAAGGGGAAGAGGGGGGAAGGAGAGGAGAAGGGGGGTGGAGAAGGGGAAGGGGAAGAAGGAGAAGGAGAGGGGGGGGGGGGGGGGGGGGGGGAAAGGAGAAGGGTGGAGGGGGGCAGGCTGAACGGGCCAGGCCGGGCCGAAGACTTCGGGCAGGGCCTGTCCCCAGCATCAGATTTACAGGTAGGTGGCATTGGGTCGGGTCGGGTCGGGTCCGAGGTCGGGGGCACGGAGGGAGGTCAGGTCGGGTTGGGGGGGGGGGGGGGGGGGGAAAGAGCACGGGTCGGGTCCAGTCCGGGGGGTCGGGTCGGGTCCGGGGGAGGGGGGGTGGGGGGGGGAAAGAGAGCGCGGGTCGGAGGAAGCAGGAGCTGGGCGTGGGATGCAGCCTTATGCATGCAGCCCCAGTGAGGCCATTCGGCCAGGGCTAGGGGCTGCGTGCTTCGGGCCCCTCCCACACAGTTTTGGGCACCTGGAGCTACTGCACATGCGCGACCACTGTAGCGTGCATGTGCAGAGATCCCGGCACTGTTTTCAGCGCAGGGACCTAGCTCCGTCCCCCATAGCTCGTGCTGCGCCACGCCAGACTCAAGAGGACGCCGGAGAATCTGTAAGTTTTTTTTAGGCACACTTTGTGGCGCGAAAAACGGGCGTCCAGGTCGGGCGCGTCCCGAAACTTGGGCTCTGTATCTGTGAGACTGTTATCTTGCACAATCAAACAGGTAATATTTTTACTCGGACATTGCTTCAATACATTTGTTGTATTACAGTGATGGGTGAACTAATATCACATTTAAGCTTCTCCTGGACTGCAGTAAGCAGCAGAAACTAACTTAAGATTCCAGAATAGCTGTAAGCAATGTGCTATACTTAAGAATATTTAGTTGATTCTATTATCAGGTGCATCGTGACTTCTGAAAATAGTACCCTCACTAAAAAAAGAATATCTTTCACAACATATTTTTTGCATGGCTCTCAAAGGTTACACTATGAGAAAAGGTGAGCAGTTATTGTTTATGAATTTACCAACAGCTGTATAATATGGCAAAATGTTCATGAGTTAGCATTAGATATATATCCTTCCATATTGAAATGAGGTTTGAAATAATGTGGATTCCATTTCTTTACGCTTTAATATGTTTCAGCAATTATGCCAATATGAAACTTCAGTATTTTAGTAGTTGACCTCGAGTGGAAGAGAGCTCACATACATTTAGAAATCAGAAATACTCAGAATATAGTGTGTCATTTCTTTATCGCTTTTCCACATTGCTTCTCCAGAACATAAAAACAGTTCTCACAGACTTGAGTGGAGAATTTGAGTCATTGTTTACTGATTTATTCCAAATGACAAGAGACCTCAGATTTCATTCCTTTACATAATGTGCCACCCACATTTCTCTGAGTAGCAATCACTGGTAAAGAAAGTTGCAAAGCCACAAATGTAGCTTCTGTACATAAGTTAACACACAAGTGAACTCACAAAAAATAAAATTAGAAAGAAAAGCACACAGAGTGGTACTGCAAGATACATAATACCAATGAGCCAAGGTAAATTTATTTAGAATGCATTATTTCTTTTAATATCAAGAATAAAAGAAAACGTACATATTCACCTAATGTTGATATGCTTTAAAAGGCCTATATTCTCTCGCGTTTAGAAGAATGAGAGGTGATCTCATTGAAACATACAAAATTCTTACAGGGTAGATGCAGGGAAAATGTTTCCTCTGACTGGGGAGTCCAGAACCAGAGGTCACAGTCTCAGAATAAGGGCTTGGCCATTTAGGACTGAGAGGAGGAGCAATTTCTTCTTTCAGAGAGTGGTGAATCTTTGGAATTCTCTACCACAGAGGGCCGTGGAGGCTCAGTCGTTGAGTATATTCAAGACAGAGATCAATAGATTTTTGGATATTAAGGGAATCAAGGGATATGGAGTTGAGGTAGAAGATCAGCCATGATCTTATTGAATGGTGGAGCAAGCTCGAGGGCCCGAATGGCCTACTCCCTCTCTAATTTCTTATGTTCTTATGTTCTTATGTTCTTATGTTAAAATGACAACTCTACTGTAGTCTTAATTCACCCATTAATGAATTTTAAAAGTACCCGATTTCCATCGTTATTTTTTACGTTTATGATTTAAAAAAAGTCACTCTTGGCACAGATTATACGATCAATATTTGACAATGTAAACAGCTCGAGTAGTAAATAAGAACATAAGAAATAGGCACAGGAGCAGGTTATTTGACCCCTCCAGCCTGCTCCACCATTTAATAAGATCATGGCTGATCTGATCTTGGGCTCAGCTCCACTTCTCTGCCCACTCCCCAATCGCTCAAAAATGAGTCTATCTCCACCTTAAATATGTTCAATGACCCAGCCTCCACAGCTCTCTGGGGCAGAGAATAACACAGATTTACAACACTCAGAAGAAATTCCTCCTCATCTCAGTTCTAAATGGGCGACCCCTTATTCTTAAACTATGCCCCCTAGTTCTAGATGCCCGCATGAGTGGAAACATCCTCTCTGCATCCACCTTGTCAAGCCCACTCAGTATCTTATATGTTTCAATAAGATCACCTCACATTCTTCTAAACTCCAATGAGTATAGACCCAAACTGATCATCCTTTCCGTCATAAGTCAATCCACTCATCTCCAGAATCAACCTAGTGAATCTTCTCTGAACTGTCTTCAATGCAAGTATATCCTTCCTTAAATAAGGGGACCAAAACTGTACGCAGTACTCTAGGTGTGGCCTTACCAATACCTGTACAATTGTAGCAGGACTGCCCTGCTTTTATACTCCATCCCCCTTGCAATAAAGGCTAACATTCCATTTGCCTTCCTGATTACTTGCTGTACCTTCATACTAACTTTTTGTGTTTCATGCACAAGGACCCCCAAGTCCCTCTGTACTGTAGTATTTTGTAGTTTCTCTCCATTTAAATAATAATTTGCCTTTTTATTTTTCCTGCCAAAATGGATAACCTCTCACTTTCCCACATTATACTCCATCTGCCAAATGTTTGCCCACTCACTTAGCCTGTCTATATCCATTTGCAGATTTTTTGTGTCTTCCTCACAACTTGCTTTCCCACCCATCTTTGTATCATCAGTCAACTTGGCTACATTACACTCGGTCCCTTCATCCAAAAAATATCCGATGGTTTCTGCAGCAGCAGTTGAAAAGTCAGAAAACACTACCACCTAGTGGCGAGATCATTCTATTACTCTTCACAACCCGTTTTAAAACCCTAGAAAAAACATTAAAAAAAATATATTCTTTGTACATCATGTACATTTAAAAAAAATACAGGCATACTGCTAACCATCCATTTCGTTCTCCAATATTGTCTGGTGTGACGGGGAAAGCATTAAACACCAGTTGCTTCCAAACGCAGAATATCAGAAACTAGATCAGTAGGTCACTCAGAACGGTGTCATTCACCTCTGAGTACATGCAGTCACTGCCAGTATTGCAAATCTGTTTCATACTGGTGAGCATGAACTTCACACTATGCATCACATGACACAAATAGCCAACAATGACCGCCTTTTAAAACATTAAAACATTATTTTCCACCATTTGCAATGATTTAACCCTCACCATAAGCAGATAGGGCTGGATGTTCGAGGGGTTTGCGACCAGATTTTCGCTGCGTTTTGATCCTCTGCCGCAAAACCCGGTCGCAAAGCCCGGGCGGGATCCTTGGCTCCTTTTTTGCGGCGGCGATGGGAAGTACCACCGAGGAGAGGCACGCTGGACGTGTAACGACTCAGATTGCGTAACCAGCCAAGTTTCAGCACTTGCCCAACACATACGCCACGCCCAGAATAGCGACAGGTACCTGTCAGTGCAGCCCTGCCAGCAGCGGTAAATTAGAAAACATGCAAAAAAGGTAAGTTAAAGTTTTTATTTTTTAATTTCTTTTTCAGCAATCTGGAAACTAAAGGTCTTGGTAATGTTTGAATGTTTTAAAAAGAATTTCCCCCCCCCCCCCCACTCCCAAGGCCTCTCCGGCAGCGTAAACGACCCCGCACTAAAGTTGGCGAGGACCACGTTTTGCGCCGCGAATGACTGTGCAACGCCTCCCTTACCCCTGGCGCAGACCCCAAAGGCCGAAGGTTCAGCTTAAAATCGGTAACGCAGCGAAAGCTGTCATTTTCATGTATCACTACCGTTTTCGCCCAAACCCGAAAATTCAGACCAGAGTCTTCACTGTTATAATCATAGAATGGTTACACAGCACAGTAGGAGGCCATTTGGCCAATCAAGTCCATGCCGTCTCTCTGCAAGAGCACTTTAGCTCGTCCCATTCCCCGTAGCTCTGCAATTTGTTTTCCTTCAGGTACTTATCCAATTCCCTTTCGAAGGCCACAATTGAATCTGCCTCCACCACCCTTTCAGACAGTACATTCCAGATGATCACTTGCTGAGTAAAAATGTTGCCTTTGGCTCTTCTGTAAATCAGCTTAAATCGGTGTCCTCTGGTTCTCGAGCCTTCTGCCAATGGGAACAGTTTCCCTCCATCTATTCTGACCATAAGAACATAAGAAATAGGAACAGGAGTAGGCCATACGGCCCCTTGAGCCTGCTCCGCCATTCAATAAGATCATGGCTGATCTGATCATGGACTCGGGTCCACTTTCCCACCCGCTCCCCATAACCTCTTATCCCCCCCATTGCTCAAGAAACTGTCTATTTCGGTCTTAAATTTATTCAATGTCCCAGCTTCCACAGCTCTCTGAGGCAGCAAGAATTCCACAGATTTACAACCCTCAAGAGAAGAAATTTCTCCTCATCTCTGTTTTAAATGGGCGGCCCCTTATTCTAAGATCATGCCCTCTAGTTATAGTCTCCCCCATGTGAAAACATCCTCTCTGCATCCACCTTGTCAAGCCCCCTCATAATCTAACACGTTTTGATAAGATCAACTCTCATTCTTCTGAATTCCAATGAGTAGAGGCCCAACCTACTCAACCTTTCCTCATAAGCCAATCCCCTCATCCCTGGAATCAACCTAGTAAACCTTCTCTGAACTGCCTCCAAAGCAAGTATGTCCTTTCGTAAATATGGAAACTAAAACTGCACACAGTATTCCAGGTGTGGCCTCACCAATACCTTGTATAGCTGTAGCAAGACTTCCCTGCTTTTATTCTCCATCCCCTTTGCTATAAAGGCCAAGATACCATTGGCCTTCCTGATCACTTGATGTACCAGCATACTATCCTTTTGTGTTTCATGCACAAGTCCCGCTGTACTGCAGCACTTTGCAATCCTTCTCCATTTAAATAATAACTTGCACTTTGATTTTTTTTTCTGCCGAAGTGCATAACCTCACACTTTCCAACATTATACTCCATCTGCCAAATATTTGCCCACTCACTTAGCCTGTCTATGTCCTTTTGCAGATTTGTTGTGTCCTCCTCACACATTGCTTTTCCTCCCATCTTTGTATTGTCAGCAAACTTGGCTACGTTACACTCAGTCCCTTCTTCCAAGTTGTTAATGTAGATTGTAAATAGTTGGGGTCCCAGCACTGATCCCTGCGGCACCCCACTAGTTACTGGTTGCCAACCAGAGATTGAACCATTTATCCCGATTCTCTGTTAGTTAGCCAATCCTCTATCCATGCTAATATATTACCTCCAACCCCGGGAACTTTTATCTTGTGCAGTAACCTTTTATGTGGCACCTTGTCAAATGCCCCTCATGATTTTGAACACGTCTATCAAATCTCCTCTCAACCTTCTCTGCTCCAAGAACAACCCCAGCTTCTCCAGTCTATCCACATAACTGAAGTCCCTCATCCCTGGAACCATTCTTGTAGTCTTTTCTGCACCTTCCCTAAAACCATCACATCCTTCCTAAATTGCGGTGCTCAGAATTGGACACAATACTCTAACTGAGGCCAAATCAGGGTTTTATAAAGGTTCATCATAACTTCCTTGCTTTTGTACTCTATGCCTCTATTTATTAAGCCCAGGAACCCATATGCTTTTCTAACCACTTTATAAACCTGTCCTGCCACCTTCAATGATTTAACAACACAAATGCCCCCAGATCTCTCTGTTCAGGCACCCTCTTTAGAATTGTACCCATTTCCTCTCCTCGTTCTTCCTACCAACATGCATCACTTCGCTCTTCTCTGCGTTAAATTTCATCTACCACATGTCCGCCCATTCCACAGGCCTGTCTGTCTTCGACTCAATCCACATCCGGACTGGGGTCAAGCAGGGCTGCGTCATCACCCCAGCCCTCTTCTCAATCTTTCTCGCTGCCATGCTCCACCTCACAGTTGACAAGTTCCCTGCTGGAGTGGAACTAAACTACAGAACCAGTGGGAAGGTGTTCAACCTTCGCCGTCTCCAGTCCAAAACCACCCCAACCTCTGTTGTCGAGCTACAGAATGCGGACGACGCCTGCGTCTGTGCACACACAGAGGCTGAACTCCAGGACATGGTCGACGTATTTACTGAGGCGTACGAAAGCACGGGCCTTAAGCAAATCATCAGTGAGACAAAGGTCCTCCACCAGCCTGTCCTCGCAGCACAGCACTGCCCCCCAGTCATCAAGATTCATGGCGTGGCCCTGGACAACGTGGACCACTTCCCTTATCTCGGGAGCCTCCTATCAATAAGAGCAGGCATTGACAACGAGATCCAACAACGCCTCCAGTGTGCCAGTGCAGCCTTCGGTCGCCTGAGGAAAAGAGCATTTGAAGACCAGGCCCTCAAAACTGTCACCAAGCTCATGGTCTACAGGGCCATAGTAATCCCCATCCCCTGTATGGCTCAGAGACATGGATCATGTACAGTAGACACCTCAAGTCGCTGGAAAAATACCACCAACGATGTTTTCGCAAGATCCTACAAATCCCCTGGGAGGACAGATGCACCAACATTAGCATCCTCGTCCAGGCCAACATCCTCAGCATTGAAGCACTGACCACACTTGTTCAGCTCCGCTGGGCAGCCCACATAGTTTGCATGCCAGACACGAGACTCCCAAAGCAAGCGCTCTACTCGAAACTCGTCCACGGCAAACGAGCCAAAGGTGGGCAGCGGAAACGTTACAAGAGCACCCTCAAAGCCTCCCTGATAAAGTGCGACATCCCCACTGACACCTGGGAGTCCCTGGCCAAAGACCGCCCTAAGTGGAGTAGGGCGCTGAGCTCCTAGAGTCTCGTCGCCGAGAGCATGCAGAAATCAAGGGCAGGCAGTGGAAGGAGCGTGCGGCAAACCAGGCTCCCCGCCCACCTTTTCCTTCAACCACTGTCTGTCCGACCTGAGAGAGAACAGGCTCTCATATTGGACTCTACAGCCACCTAAGAACTCTTAGCATGTGGAAGCAAGTCTTCCTCGATTCCGAGGGATTGCCTAAGATGATGACTATGTCTTCTTGAAGTCTATCACTCTCCTCCTCACTGTTCACTATACTTCCAAGTTTTGTCTCATCTGCAAATTTTTAAATTGTTACCTGTACTCTCAAGTCCAAGTCATTTACATACATCAAGAAAAGCAGTGGTCCTAGTACCGACCCCTGCAGAACACCATTGTGTACCTTACTCCAGTCCGAAAAACCACCATTCATCACCATTTCCTGTCACTTAGCCAATTTCTTAACCGTGCTGCCACTGTCCTTTTTATTCCATGGGCTTCTAATTTTGCTGGCAAGCCTATTATGTGGCACTTTATCAAACGCCTTTTGGAAGTCCATGTATACTAAATTCCGGTATAATTGGATGTTAGGATGAAAAAAAAACTTTGGTCGACACAATGTCTACTCAGCCTCTCCCCTCTGAATTTACCAACCATGAGATTACATCACAGTAAAGTAACTAACTCAATTTGAGAAATTGTGAGAGAATGCAACATGTCTCAATGGCTAAAATTATTTTTTAATGATTTAACAGGCAGTCCCTAACAAATGTATATAGCTGAAAAAATCTTTTAAAAACTCAAGCTACTCAATGAATATATGTTTCACTCCTTGTTGGTATTTGCTACAGTAATTGTAAATCTAGAAAACTACACTATTTTACGTAAAGTATTCCTGTGGAGAAATTCCACCAAAAAAGCTTCAGTGGACAACATTTTCAAGATCTGCTTTTTCATTATTCTGCCTATTAGTTATCAATTCACAGCCATTTAACACACATAATTAAATAAGGTAGAGGTGTAAGCAACATGCAACTTTGTTAACGCAAATTACAAATTTGGGATACAAGTCAGATATGCCACAGTTACACCCATTTTAAAATACACACTAAATTCCAGAAGAATTGGACACGAGACGACAAGCCCACCCCCAAATATCCCACCATTTACACCAGATTTAAATGAATCTTGTAGAAGAGGGGTAAATTATCTGCATGACTTGTCAAATCAGGGAGTGGTTGAATTCATAGGCTCTAAATATTTAAAGTCTTGGTACATCTATTTGCAACACTAGATTCCTGATTGGTCCCCTTGGAGTACAAGACACACCCAACAGTTTGTCTGGAACGTGTATTTTGATCCTGCCTACTGGAGAATAATCAAGATCTCTGCACTGTGTCATTTGATCCAGTCATTATCAGGCACTGCTGAGTTCACAGTGCTAACACTACTGCTTTCAGAGAACAGACAGGGCTCACCCTCCCAGGTTAGGAGCACTCGCATTTCTGAGTTTAGATAGGAAGGAGTGAGGCCTTGGAGGGATTTTAACAGGAGGTGTGAAACATCAGCTTGAACTGAAGCAATAAAGATTCTACAAGCTGCCCTTCAGCAGTTTCAGGCAGGGAAATCTTTTGCTTCCGACCTTCTGTCACAGAGCCCTTACCACGGGTTTCCCTGGGGAAATTGTTACAAATATCCTTGTAATCTTCTTCTTAGGCAGTCCCTGTGAGTTGAGGATGACTTACTTCCACACTAAAAATTATTCTCAGCTGACTGAAGAGTCCAATGTGGGACCTACAGTCTCTGTCACAGGTGGGGCAGACAGCGATTGAAGGAGCGGGTGGGTGGGGGGCCTGGGTTGCTACGCGCTCCTTCCGCTGTCAACGCTTGGTTTCAGCTTGCTCTCGGCGAAGAGACTCAAAGTGTTCAGCACTTTCCCAGATGATTTTCCTCCACTTTGGGCGGTCTTGGGTCAGGGATTCACAGGTATCGATTGGGATGTTGCACTTTTTCAAGGAGGCTTTGAGGGTGTCCTTTAAGCGTTTCCTCTGCCCACCTGGGGCTCGCTTGCCGTGGCGGAGCTCTGAGTAGAGTGCTTGTTTTGGGAGTCTCGTGTCAGGCATGCGGATGATGTGGCCCATCTAGCGGAGCTGATCGAGCGTGGTCAATGCTTCGATGCTGGCCCGAGCGAGAACACTGACCTTGGTGCGTCTCTCCTACCAATGGATTTGCAGAATCTTGCGGAAGCAACATTGGTGGTACTTCTCTCATGTTCTGAGGTGCCTGCTGTACATAGTCCATGTCTCTGAGCCATATAGGAGGGCGGGTATCACTACTGCTCTGTAGACCATGAGCTTGGTGCCAGGTTTGAGGTCCTGGTCTTCAAACACTGTTTTCCTCAGACGACCGAAGGCTGCACTGGCGCATTGAAGGCGATGTTGGACCTCCTCGTCGATATCTGTCCTTGTTGATAGTAGGCTCCCGAGGAATGGAAAATGATCCACATTGTCCAAGGCCTCATTGTGGATTTTGATAACGGGGGGAAATGCTGTGTGGCGGGGGCAGGTTGGTAGAGGACCTTTGTCTTACAGATGTTTAGTGTAAGGCCCATGCTCTCGTACACTTCTGTGAAGGTGTTGGAGATGCTTGGAGTTCGGCCTCAGAGTGTGCGCAGACGCAAGCGTCGTCTGCGTACTGTAATCCGATGACGGAGGATGGGACGACGTTGGATCTGGCCTGGAGGCAGCGGAGGTTGAACAGATTCCTGTTTGCCCTGTAATTTAGCCCCACTCCATCGTGGAGCTTGCTGATGGCGAGATGGAGCATTGCAGCAAGGAAGATCAAGAAGAGCGTTAGTGCAATGACACAGCCTTGCTTGACCCCGGTCCGAACGTGGAATGGGTCTGTTGGTCAGGATAATGGCTTGCGTGTCATCGTGGAGCAGGCGGAGGATGGTAACAAACCTTTGAGGGCAGCCGAATCTGAGGATGCTCCATAATCCCTCACGGTTGACAACGTCGAAGGCTTTTGTGAGGTCAATGAAGGCCATGTACAAGGGTTGGTGCTGCTCCCTGCATTTCTCTTGTATCTGCAGCATGATGACAATCATGTCCATTGTGTCCCTTAGTGGGCAGAATCCGCATTGCGACTCTGGGAGGTGCTCTTCAGCTACAGGGAGAAGGCGATTGAGGAGGATTCTTGCGATGACTTTCCATGTGGTTGATAGCAGGGAGATTCCTCTGTAGTTATCGCAGTCGGACTTATCACCTTTCTTGAAGATGGTCACGATTACAGCATCTCTCCGATCCCTTGACAGGATCTCCTCCTTCCAGATAAGAGAGATGAGGTCATGAATCCGCGCCAGTAGTGCTTTGGCGGGAATTCCATCTGCTCCTGATGCCTTGTTGTTCTTGAGTTGTCGGATGGCCTTTTCAACCTCGTGCCGGGCTGGGGTTGGTCTGAGATGGTGGGAGGTGGCATGCTGTGGGATGGAGTCGAGAACACTCACGTTGAAGGTTAAGGAGATCCTCGAAGTGCTCCTCCCAGTGGGCATTGACTGCCTCTCTGTCCTTGATGAGCACCTCTCCGTTCTTGGCCAGCAGTGCGGTAGGACCTTGGGTGCTTGGGCTGTAGGTCGCCTTGACTGCGCTAAAGAATCCTCGTGGTTGTCGGCTAGCTGCTGGATTTCTTGTGCTTTCTCCACTCACCATTTGTTCTTCAGGTCGCAGGTTTTCTGTTGGACCTCAGCCTTCAGGCGTCTGTAGAGCTGCTTTATTGTCCTCGAGTTGTGTTGCTGTTTCCAGTCCAAGAATGCCTTATGCTTGCGGCATATTAGCTCCTGGATCTCCTTGTAATGGAGCCAAAACAAAAGCCACTCTCTATGATAGCCACCCACCTTGAACAAACACACTCAAAAGAACTCTTAAAAAAGGTTCACACAGTTGCTGAGCATGTCAGCAATCCTGCCCAATAAGCTGTACCTCATCACAGAAAGTCACCAACTAAGAGACCGTCAGACCCCACCCCTTCAGCACATGGCAGCATCTCTGGCCTCTTTTCCCACCTAGCCTGGATACAGTGACTACCAATGCTGCTGCTTCCAATCCACCAGAGTTCCAGCTTCAAACTTGACTATGGTTACACAGACAAAATGAAAGAAAAAGAAAGTAAGTTAAGTTGTGAATGCAGGATCAAGTTGCATTGAAGATTCCCATCCAAAGACATAACATTATCTAATGGGTCAGCAATTTCCAGCTAAAGATGATTATATGTAAAAACAGGTTTAAGGTACATTAGGATAAATTACTATAACCAATTAAACTTTTGATATTTCATAATGTTTAGTTGTCCCTAAAACCATCATGTTGGTTAGCAAAGTGCCAGTATTACATTTATTTGAGGTTGGTGTTTTGTATTTCTGTATTTTGGAAGAAGAGGAGAACATTTGAAGTCTGTTCTGCCAAGAAATGTCATATCCAGCATAGCATAGGTGATCCTAATAGCATCAAACAAAGCAATTGTACTGTTAGTAAAGTACAAGAAAATTACAGCCTCTTTATAACAGTAGGATTATGGAAAGAACAACGCCATCTGCAATGAAGCTAAACAAAAACTCGGATATAACCCATATCACATTAAATATGCCATCTATTATCACAACAATGCAACCCGCCGAAGCACTAAAGTGTGGCGGAGAAGTACTATTGGTGCAATCCATGAACTAATTTCTCTTATTTGGAAGGAGAGCATCTCAGAGATGCTGTAATCGTGACCATTGTCAAGAAAGGTGACAAGTCCGATTGCGGTAATGACAGAGAAGTTTCCCTGCTGTCTGTCACAGGGAAAGTTATCGTAAGAATCCTCCTCAATTGCCTTCTCCCAGTGGCTGAAGAGCTCCTCCCAGAGTCGCAATGTGGATTCCACCCACTAAGAGGCACAATGGATATGATCTTCAACGCGCTTCAAATTCAAGAAAAATGCAGGGAGCAGCACTAACCTCTATACATGGCCTTATTTGATCTCACAAAGGCCTTCGACACTGTCAACCGTGAAGGATCGTGGGGTCTCCTCCTCAAATTTGGCTGCCCTCAAAAGTTTGCCACCATCCTCCGCCTGCTTCACGATGACACGCAAGCCGTGATCCTGACCAACGGATCCACCACAGACCCAATACACGCAAGCTGTGATACTGATCAATGGATCCACCACAGACCGGGGTCAAGCAAGGCTGTGTCATCGCACCAACGCTCTTCTCGATCTTCTTTGCTGCAACGCTCCATCTCGCCCTCATTAAGCTCTCCGCTGGAGTGGAGCTAATCTACATAGCAAACGGGAAATTGTTCAACCTCCATCGCCTCCAGTCCAGTCCCAAGGTCGTCCCATCCTCAGTCATTGAATTACAATATGCAGACGACATTTACAGTTGCACACACTCGGAGGTCGAACTCCAAACCATCATCAACACCTTCACCGAAATGTACGAGAGTATAGACCTTACATTAAATATCCGTAAGACAAAGGTTCTCAACCAACCTGCCCCCACCACACAGTACTGCCTACCGATTATCAAGATCCATGATGAAGCCTTGGACAACGTGGACCACTTTCCATACCTCGGGAGCCTACTGTCAACAAGGGCAGCCTTCGGTCGCCTGAGAAAGAGTGTGTTTGAAGGCCAGGATCTCAAACCCAGCACCAAGCTCATGGTCTACAGAGCAGTAGTGATCACCGCCCTCCTATATGCTTCAGAGACATGGACTATGTACAGCAGGCACCTCAAAGCACTGGAGAAGTACCACCAACACTGCCTCTGCAAGATCCTGCAAATACATTGGCAGGATATCTTCTTAGGCGGTCCCTTGTATCGAGGATGACTTGCTTCTACTCCAAAAAAGGATGAGTTTGCAGGTGTTTCAATGAAGGACCTGACATTCCAGGTCCCGAGCTACATATTGAAGGGTGGAAGATGCCTGTGCGTGGATTTTTTTTAACGTGTGGTGCCGTTGCACACCAGCCACCACACGGGCTTGATGGAGCTAGGTCTTGTTCCAGTGACAATGATTAACCATGACGACTACAGACCAGCTCTGCTGCACAGACCTAGTGCACACACATGTCGCAGTGTGGGCTGATCCGTGCTACCCCTGGGCCCCTCGACTCTTCTGGATCCCCAACTCGCACCTCTCCTGGGCCCCCCTTCACATTGCTCTATAATCTCTCGCCGCTCTTTCGCCTCGACCTCGCCGCTCCTTTGTTGTTTGCCACCTCACCTGCTGTACCTGCCCATGCTCCAATTAGCGACCTGGAATTTGGTGATGTCCAATCCAGTTGCCTATCTCCAAGTTGTCGCCCTCCTGCACCAACTGGCGCTGCTCCCTGAAGTGGCATGTCTCCATGCTGCTCCCGGGCCACCACACCTCCGCTGTTTTAATAATGTAACTATTTTTTTTCCAACTGTAACACCCTCCCCCCCCCACCCCCAACAATTACCCAACAGTAAATTTATAAAACAGCAACAATAATAACATAGAACAGTAACAATAAAACACCCCCCTCCCTACCTGTGGACACGCTTCCCTCCAGATCCTGTACCCCCACCCCGTGTCTTAGCACCCAGTTTAATCCCTGAGTAACAGCACCAAAACAACTAGCAGCAAGCGAGATCAAGACTTCCTGCTGTGGAGGGGGGAGGGGGGGGGGGGTGACGGTGGCAGGATCCTCTCAGGGGGTGGTGGGGGAGGAGAAGATGTTTCTGACTAAACGACTTACGAGCCAGAAGGAAGTTCTTCGTCCTGACTCGCATCTGTGCTGGCGGTTGGTGGGACGGCACCTTGGAGTGCAATGCCGTCTCCTGACAGTATCGCATGCCGCAAGGCATGGATGGTGGCGGTCTGTTCACGCATTTCCCTGATCATCAGCTGCATATCCTCCGGTATGCGAGCGGACATCCTGGCAATGTTTTCCGTCAACCCACCAAACACCTGGAGGAGTTAGCGACTTATCGTGATGCTCTCCATGCACAGTCTGTACATGCCCTCGTAGCAATCTGCCCGTCGTGGCACGTGCCGACCTCGCTGACTCAACCTCCGTGAGGTCGGCGGAAACACTGTATGCCTTGGAGTCGCCTGCTGCAAGCCGCCTGGGCCCGCTACTTCTTCTGTTAGAGACGACGATGAAATGCCCGCAGGTACAACATTTTCAGAGCTGTAAGGAGCATCCTCCTCAGTTTCCAGAACTTCCTCCTCCTCTGGCTCGGTGGTCTCCTCCTCTTCCTCCTCACCACCTGCAATGGTGCAGGTGCAGAGGCAGGTGCGGCCTCCCTACGCGCCTCTGGTGCTGTGTGACCTGCAAAACACAATTGAACTTACTGAGCTTATTAGAACAGAAGGGAACACATGATTCTTGCGCTGCGCTGGCATACATAGGAGCAGCACTACTACAATAAATGTGACCGCGAGACGGTACATATTAATCATATGGTCGTACATCTATGTGGAATTCACTGCCCCAGAGAGCTGTGGAGGCTGGATCAGTGACTATATGTGAGTCGGAGATAGACAGAATAATAAGGGAGTGAAGGTTTATAGGGAGCGGACAGGAAAATGGAGCCAAACCCTACATCAGATCAGCAATGATCTTATCAAATGGCGCAGCAGGCTCGAGAGGCCAGATGGCCTGCTCCTGCTCCTATTTCTTACATTCTTATGTTGTTAACCTGAGAGTAGCACAGAGCTGCATGCATAACATGACATAATTTGGATATTATAATGAAATGACGTTACATTACTTTGAATTAACAGTGCTTTACACACTACTCACACGATGCAAGGGAGGGTTCTACAACACCACGGGTGGTGGCCGAGCGACTGTGGGTCCCCACAAGTGCCGCTGCATGCTCCTCGAGGTCCTTGAGCAGCTGTAACTGAGCAGGGCCTCCTCTGGTGTGCCGCTGCTCTGTTCAGTTGTTCGATATCTTCCTCTGCAAATGTGACAAGAGCATGGCACGAACTAAGGTACTGTCATGGAAAGACAACAGGTTCCAGCGTTATATGCTCATACGGTTTGTATCCACAATTGATGCATGGTTATAACATCTACGTTCGGATAAAATATTTCATAAGATCGTGTTTAGGATCTAATGCTTGACACAAAACATCTCGACTACAATCTCCATGAGGGCCCCCAGAGGGGGTGGGGAGGTAATGAGGAATGTTCGGAAATGACAGGAGCCAATGTCCAAAAGTGTCCCAGGGCAGACAGTGAGCCAGGACAGCTCTCCCCCAGTCCAGGCTGGCTCACTGTGTAAATGACAGCAGCCGGAGACACTGACACAGTCTGTGTAAAGGTCACCAGACCCCTCATTGCTCAGTCGTGTCCCACCCACCAACGTAATCCAAAAGGAGACGATGCCAAATTTAGACTTAAAGACTTAAGGGCTCAGGTTCCAAGCCCTGCCCAGATCTTAGCAGGGATTATATGCAAGAATAATCAGCTTAATTTCAATCCGGGAGATTTACATATATTTTACACTGTAATGATTCACATAATATTTAATACTTACTCTTGCCGAAGCAACCAGGCTGTTCTAGCGCTTGCAGCACTGGTCTGACCCCCTTGCCTCATTGGACACCGCCGAGACCACGTCGCCGATCTCGCTCCACAGTTTGCGGCAGGCCCAGGGTGGAGGTTTCCCACACCCACCCCGGGTTAGGTGGCCCCACCGGCTATGGACCTCACTTACTAAGGCCTGATTAACCTCATCAGAGAAAGCTTTGCCCTCCTCCTCCCCTCCACCTCCTGCCCACTGTCAGACTCGTGCCCTGACAATATTAATAACAAATTGCTTTTAACTTTTCTCTCTCTCTCTCCCTCTCTCTATCTATCTACTCTCCAATGCCTTTCTCTCTCTTCCCCCTCGCTCTACTCTCCAATGCCTTTCTCTCTCTTCCCCCTCTCTACTCTCCAATGCCTTTCTCTCTCTCTCTCTCTCTCTCCCCTTATCTTCTGCACATGCCTGGATGACCCGATCTCCCAAATCGTGGGAAAACTTCTTTGCAAAAAAAACACATGCACAAAAAGGCCATTGCTAGGCAAGCCTTGCCTTCTACATCGCTGAGGCCCATTTCACATCGCTGAGCTATCACTGGGCTATCACCCCACTCCCCAAAAAAGCCAAAAGTAACAATCCAAAAAATGGGCGATCTTCCAGCAATCCCGAGAGCTGAAACATCACCCATTTTTTGGGCCCTAGCGATCTAAGTGGAAAGTCCAGCCCATGAGATCATACAGAATATCAAAAAGCTTCATCTATTCCACTGAAAGAAAACATATGACATTTGTGTAGTCATTTCTCCATACATAGTACAAATGAACTTACAAAGTCCTTATCAAGCTTTTCCAATTCCTGCTTGTAGCTCTTCATTCGGGTGCTGAACAGACCACGGCTCTGGAGTGGTATCTCCCGTACCTCAAGGTCCATTTGTTCAAGCTGTTGGCAAAATTAAAATAAGAAAAATTAAAAGAAGAAAAATATGAAGTTGTTATGTGGCCATTTTTAAGAAACAAAAACTCTTGGTGTTGCAATTTTATTTTCAGGTGCAACAATAACAGTTTATTAATAATAACCAGCTCACCTTTATGGTGCATCTGTACAAAAAGAAAAAAAGGCCACAATTGTTGTTTAATAGAATTACTGTGCAGTCAACTAGTTTTAACTCAAAATTGAAAGTATCTTCTAACTCTAATTTTTTAAGCACCGAATCCTAACTATTATTTACATTCAACTTATTTGTTAATTCAACTTTTTTGCTCAAAGAACAACTTCAAAATATTAGTGCTATGTACACATTAATATAAAAATGTTACACATATCGATATGAATAAGTCTCAGAGTATGATAATTTATGTCAAATAACTTGAGCTTTTCACTTCTATAAATCACATGTTCACACATACCAAGAACTAATCGCTCGGCAAAATCAGATTACTGTACTAATATTGACTGCACCTAAATTGTTTAATCTCTACATTTTGAAAGAAATGTTGCACACATATGATTCTCCTTACATTGCACAAATGAACTACCTACCTACCATCTTGCTCTGTAGCTAATAAAAAAGGACAAAGCTTTAGAAAGATTTGGTTCTCTCTCTACTGATGTTTTCCTAGGACAAGTTGAAGGAACATTTTAGGGAGATAAACTAATTGGCAAAAGTCACCATGAATTTGTAAAAGGAAAGTCATGCCACACCAATGCAACAGAAACAATAATCAAGGATGTAAATAGGGGCAACTTAGATTTTACTAAATCTTTTGGCAAAATGTCATATCGAAAACTAGTTCAGAAAATTAACAGGCATATAATATTGGCAGGTGTGTGCGGAGATGGATCAAATTGTAACTGGGCAATATAAACCATCTTCTGTATAAGTGACAGTATTCTAAATAATTTGGAAGAGGATGTCAGTGGCTTCACCTCAAAGTTTGCAGATGACTCCAAAATAACAGGATGGTTAATATTGTGGAAGATGAGCACTAGCAACAGAGGGACTTGGACTGACAATTGGCAGATGCAGTTTAATGCAGTTGAGTGTGAAGTCAGGTACTTGGATATTAAATGAGTAGAGGCATTTTGGGAAAATACTAATCAAGACAAACCAGGAAACAAATCTGAGGACCACTTGGTAGGTAAATCCTTCAGAACATCAACCCAATGTCTGGTTGCTATTAAGAAAGGGTTGTTAGGTTTTAGAAAAGAGAATTAGAAGTTTACAGCTTATCCTGTCTGCGCTGGCTCTTTGCTAAATCCAAAACGGATCCCACTGCATGCCCTCTCTCATCAGCCTCTATCATAGAATCAAATAAATTTACAGCACAGAAGGAGGCCAATTCGGCCCATTGTGTCCGCGCCAGCTGACAAAGAGCTCTCTAATCTAATCCCACTTTCCAGCTCTTGGGGCTCAATTTTCCCCAAGCCCGTTTTCTGACATATTGCCAGTTACGCCAGTTTTTCTAGGCCAGAAATATTTTGTCAAAGTTTCCCCGATGTATAATTCGAATTTGGCAGTGTGACCAGTTGCCTCAGGGGGTGGAGCCTGCTGTCTGTGCCAAAAAACAATGCCGCGCCTTTTGCGCATGCGCGGGAAAAAAGTTACGTTTTTGACGTCGTTCCAATGGACGCACATGCTCAGTACAGCTCGGATTTGGCAATCGGCCATTTTTAAAGAGCCAGTTGTGTATATTACAAGTGCTGTGTGAGAGCATTGTAAAAATCGCAGCTGCAGCAATACAAGTTGCAATGCAGTGCAAGGACCAAAAATTTCTTACAGGAAGAAGTGGAGGCACTAGTTACTGTGATTGAGAACAGATGGCAGGAGCTGGACACCAGCAGAGGTCACATAAAATTTCCACCAAAAGAAATTAAGAAACGCTGGAACCAAGTTGCAGAAGATTACTGTGCAATGGTGACCACCATGAGATCTGGAGGCCAGTGTAAAAAGTAATGGCAGGACCTTGGTCAAGTAGTTAGTGTAAGTAATATTTTCATTTATTCAATGCAATTGTAAATGTGACCAGCTGTCTATGTCCCACCCAGCAGAAAGACACCCTCTCTAAAAAGTTGCATTTTCATCTTTGCAGAGGAAAGTAGCACACAAAAAAAGGGAATTAGCTCCAACAGGAGTAGGCCCGGCAAATCTGCACTCATTGACACCCTTGGAAGAGAGGGTCACTGCTTTGATGGGTCCTGCCTGGAGAAAAACAATCAGTACTGCACAAGCTAGGCCCACACTCGAGGGAGGGGGCAAATCTGCAAATTCATCGTGGTCCTTCAAATCAACCTACTGCCTGGCCTGCAATGTGTGAGCCTACTCATGCCACCCATCCTGCCCCCTCCTCTGCTGCTAACCATTTGACTGTTATGTTATATTTTGCAGAACTTGAGGCCAACCCCGACGATGCAGAAGATGATTCAGACACGGACGAGCCTGAAGAGGAGGACATCTTCCAATCCATCCATGGGGGTGAAGGGGAGGGGCTGGAGCTAGATGAAGCTCCCACTGTTATACTGACTTTGGAGGAGGTGCCGCTAATTGAGGTGACAGCCCCTTCCATGACTAGTGGTTTGAGTGTTGGTGGGACATTCCATGGTTTCACACCTTCCGAGGTTACGGGTCCCAGTGGTGAGGTGCAGCGAGGCACACTCAGGGCCCCACCTTCCGAGGTTGCGGGTCCCAGTGTTGGGGTGCGAGCCACACCCATGGGGTGGAGGGGTGGGAGAGCTCGACCGCGCTCTCTTGAGGTGCAGGATCTAACAGATGTGATTCAGATGATGTCAGAGTGTGGAGAGCATTGACCTTACGCAATCACTCCTGGACACCATCAGTGGGGTGAGTGATGAGGTAGCAGGACTGTCGGGAGAAGTAACAACACTCTCGAGAAATCGGAACGATATCTGGGACCATCAGTGAGGGAATAGTGGCCATGAGGAAGGGAATGTCAGAGGTAGTGCAAACCACGTCACTGGCCTGGAGGGAGGGATGTTGCAGGTCGTTGAGACACTGTCAGGGTGCATGAGGGACGGCATATTGGAGTTAGCTGCTGCAATATGGGAACACGCCCAGACTCCGCATCCATTGACAATCAACTGCCACTCCCACTCCAATCCCCACACCAGCCTCTGAAGAGCCCAAAGCTAGGCCCTCCAACTTGCTGCCTGACACTGATGCTCCCCACCCTCAAGAGATGTGCAGTACCCAAGATGTTAGAAAGAATAAGCTTAGTATCAAGCTCAGAAACACTGCGCCACCGCCTACGGGCAGGGATGGTGGTGTGTCCAAGACCAAGCACAGCGGGCAGTCTTAGAATAAGGGAAATGAGAGATAGGTGCAGCCTTTCTTTGCTGCTGCTGCTGTTGTTATTATTGTTACTGTTATAACTGTTCTCAAATTAAAAGTTTTTTGTAAGTTATGTAAATTTACATTTAGAAGACGTGATCTTAAAGTAAAGTTTGATACAAGAATAATTTTATTAAAGTTAAGTTATTGTAAACTTTTGAATAAAATATATTTTACATTAAAACTGAACCATGTTCCATTAACACAACACAACATTACGGAACAGCTCCAAACAGTAAACATGTCCATGTGGAGTAATTGTCACTGACTTAAATTTAACCTTTGAAAGAAGCTCACAACAGCAGGAAAGCAGGCGGCACAGGTTCGCAGTTGTATCTCTCCAGGTCTGTATGGATGGACCACACTCAAAAGTCTTGATCTCTCTCTCTCTCTCTCTCTCTCCTCCCCCCCATCCCCCGCTCCCCCCCACGAACTCCCTCGAGTCTCAAGACTTCTCTCTCTCCCTCCCTGGGCTCCAAACCTTCCGATCAGCATATCTCTCTCTCTCTCTCTCTCTCTCTCTCTTCTCTCCTCTCCGGCCCCCACCCCCCCCCCCCCCCCGGCCTTTACTAACTGTCTGTGACTTCTCTCTCTCCCTCCCCCTCCCCAGGCTCCAAGCCTTCTGATCGGCACCTCGCTCTCTCTCTTCCTCTTCTCCCCCCCCCCGCCCCATGGCTTGTTGTGTAGCCGAACCCCGAGCTGGTATGTCCGGGTGCGAGGTTGATTCTGCCGGCCAAACCTACAACCCTCCAAGCCTTCTTCAAGACGTTCGCTGGTGGCGTGTGAGTGAGTTAAAAAAAAAAAGAGAAAACTTCTGAAATCCAATAAAATTACATTTCTACGTTGACAGGTTTAAAAAAAAGTTGAACTTTATTATTGATTTTGACAGTGTTCTTCACTCCCCCCAAAATCTTCGATTTAAAAACAATGGGGTCTTTCAGTGCAGATTTGTGAATATGTGCTGGTTTCTTAACTCACCAGAAGGTTTTTCGGGAGTGGCCAGATACGCCAACCTAAGAAAAAAATGTTGGGCCAAACTGTGAACAATTGAAAAAAGTGGCGCGGACATAAGGGAACTGGCCTGGAAAGATCGTAACTAAGTCAGTTACGCCGCCGCAGATCACAGGAGGAAAGTTTGAAAAAGATAAATACGCCAGAAAAAACGGCACGCACCAAAAAACGGCACAAATGACCGGGGAAAATTAAGCCCTTAGTCCGTAGCCTTGTAGGTTACGGCACTTCAAGTGCACATCCAAGTATTTTTAAAATGTGGTGAGGGTTTCTTCCTCTACCACCCTTTCAAACAGTGCGTTCCATACCCCCACCACCCTCTCGGTGAAAACAATTCCCCTCAAATCCCCTCTAAACCTCCTACCAATTACTTGAAATCTATGCCTCTGGTTGTTGACCCCTCTGCTAAGGAAAATAGGTCCTTCCTATCCACTCTATCTAGGCCCCTCATAATTTTATACACCTCAATAAGGTACCTCAATAAGGTCTCCCCTCAGCCTCCTCTGTTCCGAAGAAAGCAAACCGAGTCTATCCAATCTTTCCTCATAGCTAAAATTCTCCAGTCCAGGCAACATCCCTTGTAAATCTCCTCTGTCCCCTCTCTAGTGCAATCACATCTTTTCTGAAAGGTCTTTCTTTCTCTGCTTCAAATATTTATCACATTTTCCTTTCAATTATACAATGGTCTCTGCCTTAACTGCTCACTGTGGCAAAGCATTCCACTGCCCCAACAACCTGCTGCATGAATCTCTAACTAACGTCTATCCTCAGTCTCTATGAAATCATTTTAAATTTATGATCCCTTCTCACTGACTTCCCAACCAGAAGAAATGGGAGTGAAGTTTCACTTTTATCACCAGATGGAAAACAACTGGTAGCAGATTGGCTGAAGTTAATGGAAATAAAAATCCAGCTCAGTGTGAAATGGCTGATCCTCTTAAAAAAAAAACCTTGTCCCCCCCGGCACTAAAAGTGAAAATTCACCCCTTAGTCATCATCGAAACCCTGCATAATTTTAAAACCTCCATTCAGTCTCCTGTTAGCTTTCTCTGATCCAGTGGAAGTAGTTATAGTATTTCAAGTGTCTCCTCATAACTAGATTTTCCTAATCCTCACATCATCTTGATAAACCTATGTTGCCGATTACTTTAATGTCCTTTCTACAATGGGGCATCCAAAACTGAACACAGTATTATATCTGTGCCCCAATGAATGTTTTGTACGAACTTATTACTGCTGTACTCTATTCCTGAATTTATAAAACCTAAAATGTTGCTTGCCTTTTTAAAAAAAAAATAAAATGGCTTGATGTACCTACACTCGCACGGTGTAATTTAAGTGCTTGAACCCCTTATTGCCTCTCTTAATCCACACCCTTCAGCATCCTTCCACTGAATGTATAATCACCATTCCTTGTTTTAAATGCCAACATTCATTCATTCACATTTAATGACATCTTCCACGTCTTCCCATCCCACTAATCTGTCTATAACTTCCTCAAAGTTTTTTTTTACAGCACTCCACACAGTTTTCCAAACACCTCAAGATGGTGCTCCCTACACCAAAGTCAAAATCATCTATATATACACAGAGAACAAAAGTGAACCCAGCAATGACTATTGGGGTTCACTACTTCAAACCTTTCTCCAATATCCTAACTCTTTGTTTTCCTGTCCATCAATTAATATTGCTCCATAATACATTACCTCTTCTATCATACACCTGAATTTTCCTAACAAGCCTCAACAAATATCTCCTGAAAATCCATCTACACCTGGCACTATCTGGAGCATTAGTCAGGCTGCAGACAATGCATTCGGAACCCTCATTACATCAAGGATATAGTAGAGCTAGCAAAGGTGCAGACAAGAGTTACTAATATGACACAGGGACCTGAGAATAAAGAATGAGGATAAACATATAACTGGGACTCTTCTTGATGAGAAGACCAAGGGAGGATATGATGGAGGTATTCAAATAAAAACGGCTTGGTGATGTAGAGGATCAGTCAGGAATATTTGATTTGGTACAGGACAGTAGAGCAACGGGATACAAGAAAATGCTAAAAAGGTAGGATCAGGAAGGGCAAGAAAGCATGAATTCACTGAGAAGTTCGTCTGTTTTTAAAGAACACTTTACCAAAGGAGGTTATAAGGGCAAGCTTATAAAGGTCAAATTGGGCACCTATCTTGAAAAGAAATGCATTAGTAACAACTGCTATGACTACAGGAAGGAAGACTAGATAGAGCTATGATTTTCTCCAGCTGTGATATTTTCCATGTTTCTATACTGTATACCTCACTTATCTCTTGCTACCAATTCCGTCCATTAGTTCTGTGGGGTGAATTTAGCAACAATGGACAAAGATCTAAAGCCTGAAATCCTTGCATATGGAATAAATGCAAATTTGATTTTGCCAGTTTGCCATTCTTTCTCAGATCTTTCCTAGTGTTCAGTGAAGTCCATGCACTTCATCAATGATAAAACCACACTGCTGATCTGTAGGCTCGAGAGGAAAGGTCAGCCCATCCATATCTGTATCCAAAATGGAGCACCCAGCCTAAATACCACCAGCAGGAGTGGGTTATGCTTCCTGCAGGCAGCACCCAATAGTTGGAGGAACCACACAAAAATTCCTCCCAAGGGCAATGATTGTGTATTTGACAGCACTGGCTTGCTTTGGCAGTGACTACATATATTTTTTTTTAATGAATGGCTGTGTGACTGGAAGCACAGTAGCTGTAACAGTAATGTTTAGTCACGGATGTACAGAAATGTTGTACAATATAAATGGCTAGTCAAAGTACGTGACCTCTGATATACAATGATTAGTTATATGTCATTGTGGCAACGAAACAAGCACATTAGGGCAATTACTTTGAATAGTTAGTTCAGGTGGATTTTAAAAACAGGGGAAGGAGTACAAAAAGGTGGTTATTAAATATAGTTTCCATATTATTCCTAGCTATAATCATCATCATAGGCAGTCCCTCGGAATCGAGGAAGACTTGCTTCCACTCCAAAAATGAGTTTTTCGGTGACTGAACAGTCTAATACGAGAATTACAGTCTCTGTCACAGGTGGGTTAGACAGTCGTTGAGGGAAAGGGTGGGTGGGACAGGTTTGCCGCACGCTCTTTCCGCTGCCTGTGCTTGGTTTCTGCATGCTCTCGGCGATGAGACTCGAGGTGCTCAGCGCCCCCCACTTAAGGCGATCTTTGGCCAGGGACTCCCAGGTGTCAGTGGGGATGTTGCATTTTATCAAGGAGGCTTTGAGGGTGTCCCTGAAACGTTTCCTCTGCCCACCTTGGGCTCATTTGCCGTGAAGCAGTTCCGAGTAGAACACTTGCTTTGGGAGTCTTGTGTCAGGCATGCGAACAATGTGGCCCGCCCAGCAGAGCTGGTCGAGTGTGGTCAGTGCTTCAATGCTGAGGATGTTGGCCTGGTCAAGGACGCTAGCGTTGGTGCATCTGTCCTCCCAGGATCTTACGGAGATATCGTTGGTGGTATTTCTCCAGCGATTTGAGGTGTCTACTGTATATGGTCCATGTCTCTGAGCCATACAGGTGGACAGGTATCATTACAGACCATGAAGCTTGGTGGCAGATTTGAGGGCCTGATCTTCGAACACTCTTTTCCTCAGGCAGCCGAAGGCTGCACTGGCGCACTGGAGGCGGTGTTGAATCTCGAAGTCAATGTCTGCCCTTGTTGATAAAAGGCTCCCGAGTTATGGGAAGTGGTCCATTTTGTCCAGGGCCACACCATGGATCTTGATGACTGGGGGGACAATGCTGTGCGGCGTGGACAGGTTGGTGTCTTATAGATGTTTAGCGTAAGGCCCATGCTTTCGTACGCCTCAGTGAAGATGTTGACGATGACTTGGAGTTCAGCCTCTGAATGTGCACAGACGCAAGCGCCGTCCACATACTGTAGCTTGATGACAAAGGTTGGGGTGGTCTTGGATCTGGTCTGGAGATGACGAAGGTGGAACAGGTTCCCACTGGTTCTGTAGTTTAGTTCCACTCCAGCGGGGAGCTTGTTGAGTGTGAGGTGGAGCAAGACAACAAGGAAGATTGAGAAGAGGGTTGACGCTAGTCCGGATGTGGATTGGGTCTGTAATGGATCCGTTGGTCAGGATCACAGCTTGCATGTCGTCATGGAGCAGGTGGAGGATGGTGACGAACTTTTGGGGGCAGCTGAAATGGAGGAAGACGCTCCATAGTCCCTCGCGGTTGACAATGTCAAAGGCTTTTGTAAGGTCAAAGGCGGCCATGTACAAGGGTTGGTGCTGTTCCCTGCATTTTTATTGCAGCTGTCGCACTGTAAAAATCATGTCCATTGTACCCCGTACGGGACGAAATTCACACTGTGAATCCGGGATGGGCTCCTCAGCCACAGGGGAGAAGATGGTTGAGGAGGATTCTAGCGACGACTTTCCCAATGGCTGATAACAGGGAGATTCATCTGTAGTTGCCACAGTCGGACATGCCCTTTTTTAAAGATGGTCCCGATTACTGCATCTCTGAGATCTCTTGGCATGTTCTCCTCCTTCCAGATGAAAGAGATGAGGTCATACATTCGTGCCAATAGTGCCTCTCCGCCATACTTTAGTGCCTGAGCGGGGATTCCATCCGCTCCCGTAGCCTTGTTGTTCTTAAGCTGACAGATGGCTTTTTCTACCTCGTGCCGGGCTGGAATTTTGCTGAGATGGTGGCGGGTAGCATGCTGCGGGATGGAGTCGAGGACACTCGAGTCAAAGGCAGAGTCTCGTTTGAGGAGATCTTCGAAGTGCTCCTTCCAGCAGGTCCTGATTGCCTCGATGTCCTTGATGAGTGTCTCCCCGTTGTTGGCCAACAGTGGGGTGGGGCCTTGGGTATTTGGGCCATAGGTGGCCTTGACTGCGCTGAAGAATCCTCGCACATCATGGCTATCGGCCAGCTGCTGAATCTCCTGTGCTTTCTCCACCCACTATCTGTTCTTTAGGTTGCAGGTTTTTTGTTGAACCTCAGCCTTAAGCCATCTTTTGTAATGCTGCCTTGCTGCTCCAAAGTTGGGTTGTTGTATTAGGCTCAGAAAAGTCCTGCGCTTGCGATCTATTAGCTCTTGGATCTCCTGGTCATTCTCATCAAACCAGTCCTGGTGTATCCTGGTTGCGTGACCGAGCGTCTCTTCGCAGGCACTGGTTATGGAGGCCTGGAGGGCAGACCAAGCATTGTGGGCATTCTGCGTCTCGGGGTCATCAAGGCATGCCAGGTTAGCAGTGAGGCGTTGACTGAATAGGCCTCTCTTAGCTGGGTCTTTGAGTGCCCCGGCATTGACTTTTTTGAGGCACTGCTTCTGCTGCCGTCGCTACAATACTCCTCCATGGAACGTTTTATATCTTCAACACCATTGTACACAGTGGGATGGTAAGCCAAGTTGGAATCCTTCTTGCAGATGCCCAATTCCTAACTGTGACAGAGTGACAAATCACATGAACATCTTTTGTTAAAAAGGAGAAAATATGCTGAAGACACACTTTTAGCTCATATCACCTTCACCATTCGGCTGATGAAATGGAAAAAACAGAAACTTAAAAACTATCTCGAGACACATCTAGGAGTAAATGCTTATCAGAATTCCCTTTTCATAAAGAAGAGAGCACCATCAGGCTTATATTTTGTAAATACAAGTGAACGCTACTAATATCATAGTCAGGTCCCAGTGACATTTTATCAAATCACTGTACATCAGAAATGTGTCAAGAATCTGCTATTCTCCCATCGACATATGTGCTTACAGAAACTACTAGCAACATAAATTCTGACAAAATCCATTCAACAGTTTTCAGAGAACTTACTATAAGGAGGCAACTTCTTTGCATTAAAATTACTCTCAGCACCCCCTCCTCCCACCCCTACAGACACACACATATATCAAACCTGGAACACATTGTATCAAAACTTCATGTGGGATAGAATTCCAGTTACTTCAAAACAACAACAGCATTGAAAGCAACTACTTTGCACCTAGGAGGAAAGTGCTTAAAAAGGAGCTGATGTAATGAACGGTCTCTAATTTTTGTCTCTTTACCTTTATCTGATTAATGAACACAAATAAACAGTAGAGGAGTCTTGGGATGGCACAATTTGTGTTGTGTGAATTTACTAACAGTAGGTTTACATCCCCACAGTGGAACTAGCTGATAATATTTTTAAATTTAGAAAGCACACCTTAATCAATCCCCACTAGCAGTTACTTGCAATCCTCCTGGATGTGCTCGGCTTGATCTTGGTCTGTTCCTCAACTGTCTGCTCATATATCATTCCCCTACTCTGTCCCCCTCATTCTGTTCGTTTTGTTTCTCAATCTTGGCCTCAGTTCTCATCACTTTAAAGGGCTCCTGTGACTAGCAGCTAGCATGAATAGCAACATAAACCCCAAAGTTGCAACGCAATTTCATGCACCACAGTACTATTATATTGCCTAAAATAAAAACAGAAAATGCTGGAAATACTCAGCAGGTCAGGCAGCATCTGTGGAGAGAGAAACAGAGTTAACATTTCAGGTTGACGACCTTTCATCAGGTCATCAACCCGAAACGTTAACTCTGTTTCTCTCTCCACAGATCTGGCCTGATCAGCTGACTATTTCCAGCATTTTCTGTTTATTTTCAGATTTTTAGCACAAGCAGTATTTTGCTTTTGTTTTTTTTTACTATTTTATTGCCACTGATCTTGTCTCCAAGTTATTCAGAAGTGGTTTTAAATAAGCTAAATGTTGGAATAGAGGTGAATTAAGTGAAATAACAACATAAGAAACAGGATCAGGAGTAGGACATTTGGCCCCTTGAGCCTGCTCCGCCATTCAATAAGATCATGGCTGATGATCTACCACAACTCCAGTTCCCGCCCAATCCCCATATCACGATTAAAGTGAATCACTCTTGGCACAAAACATAATTTGCTTCCAATGCTACTCAGGCATTTATTTGCCATAATTTTGTGTTTCTACCTGTGTGCCATGTTTGCATTAACACAAAGTGAGTTCCTTTCTTCCATATGCTACTTTTAGTGCAGCAGTTAATGAATTTGCATAAGTTGTTAATCTTTTTATTTAAAATTGTTTGAAAATGATGTAACAATGGCATTCAAATAGCACAAACAGGAACTTATGAATGTATTAACCTCTTTACTAAACATAGTGCACCGAGGAAATGAAGCAAAGCAATTAACCATATGATTCTTGTGTTCAGCACCAAAAATGGCACAACAAAATTCAACCAGCTTACATCCATCTGGAACAGAACAATCTGGCTTTTATGTTTGGATCAGCATTAAAGATGAACTGCTATGGTAAGTGATTAAAATTCTCTAATTTCAGTCATTTATAATGTTTCTGTATCTATTTTAATAAAATGATCTGGCATCTTTCACTCTCTAGATTCAAATTCAAGTAACAATTCTTGATATGAAACTAACATGCATAAAATGTACAATACTTCAGAATACCAAATAATACAATTCTTACCAGTTCCCGAGCTTCTTCCATCTGCTTTTCCACATTTGCAACCATACATTTCTTGTCATCTGGAGAATAAACAAATGAACAAACATTCCACATCATATTAAACAGAAAATAATAATTTTCCAACAGGATTAATACAAGTGTTAGAAACTTGATGCCTAAAAATGTATATAGTTACGCGTTTAAAACTGTGATGGGAAAAAGCCATGTTTAAATGGGTGTGTTCGAATTGCAGACGGAAAGTCTCTTCGGATCAGAGAAATGCTTAGAAATGCTAATGTCTTGATTTCCTACTGAGGATATAGTTCTTTGTATTATATACAATCTTCCTGTTGCTAAGCGGTTGTCTGTTGTTTTTAAGTTAAGACTTTGTTTATGTATTTTATGTATAATGCTACGGTAGGATTTGAAGTTAGCATGGCAAAACTGCAGACGAAGATAAAGGAAGGAAGTTCGTAGGATTTAGCGTAAACACAGGCAGTTTGCTAAGGAGTGAGAAAGCTCTGCTTTGGGCCACATAGTTCAAAGGGTAGAGGACGAAGTCTTTGCATTGATTATACCCAAGAGAATAGGGACAAAGAGAGATTAAAGGAATTCCACAGAAAAATATCTTTGGAAAGGTTTAAACAAAAATTCATGTGGCCAAAATCGTAAGACATCTTTAGGGCAGGTTCTTGAAACAAGAACCAAGACGAAGAACACGAAATTGTATTGGATAGCAAGTTTTTAGAGGAACCGCTATAGGTCAAAAGGTCTCGTCAATATTACGGTTCAGGCCCAGCCCTAAAAGTGACCTCCCGGAAGCTTGCACTCACAGATGGGAGAGAGAGAGAGAGAGAGAGAGAGAGAGTGAGATAGCAAGAGAGAGAGAAGGAAGCTCACAGATGGGAGAGAGCAAGCTTGTTCTCATAGATGGAAGAAAGAAAGAGAGATAGGGAAGTTCTAGAAGAAAAGGAAGAGAATTGCTTACGTGTGTCAGCCGTCTGTCCAATCGGATTGGTAACAGCTATTTGTCACAGTCGTATGTTTTTGCTGTATAACTGGGGTGTTATATTCTGTCTTAAACTGTGATTAAACACAATATACCCACCAAATAAGTTTGCACTCGAACCGGATTATTTAAAGTGACCTAAGATAGCCGTAAACTTGGTTATTTCTAACACAAGATATTTAGAAGGCATTGGTTGAACAATGTCACCTACTTTAACATTTAAATTTGATGTATGGAGGATACTGAATGGGTAACTGGAATACCATTTTACTCCTTCAGTAATAAATACAAGTTGTTGTTGCAAGTAAAGATAGCATGATCTGCAAGTGACTAAAAGGACAGCTTTTATCTGCTTAGTTTAAAAAATAATTTCTTTTAAATAAAAAACTCCAATCCACGAAAGGGATACGCAGCTGATGGCGACGAGGCTGCAAAGACTTGCGATCTGACGCTGTGAGGCGGAGGGCAGCGTAATGGCCCACGGATCCCAGGGAAGACAAGCGGGGCAGAAGCGTGCCTGGGATCATATGGGCCTGATCCTCCAATCATAAAAGAGAATTCCATTTTAATCATTTCTGAAGGGAATCTCAATCATATTTGATGAAATCCCAAAATCAGATTTAATTACAATTTACAGGATTGGAATGCAACTCCCAATTAGCTTCATTCCACCAACCTCACTAAAAATTTAAATTTTTTGATAATTTCCAACATCATTAAAACTCGAATCTGGTCCAATATTTGCAGAAACTCATTTGATGCAGTGTATGTGCACAATTTCCAATAAGAAAATGTTTAAATCATGCACCTGTTTGCATCAACCGTAACATTCCGTACACAATTGCTGGCCAGTCGGTGGGCAAATACTCCAGCTCTGCACCAGCAATCGCTTTTTCATGGGCCGTGTGTATGGCCTATCGATGCGTATGTTGACAGACCGCAAATTTCAGATTTTGTGCATGCAGAAATCCCGAACTGGTGATGGATTTCAAAGGAAGTATGACAGCGTACTCAGAGTACCCCATCACACCCACCGCAAAATCCGGGCCAATATGACTGCGGTATTTACCCACATCTTGCCCACCAAATGTACTGAAAATTCTTGCGCCTGGTAAAAGCAAGCAGATAGCCTACTTCGACTGGCGTAAGAGTTTTAAAACACACAAAGACATAATAAAATAACATTTTATTGTTAAAAATCCTCCCCACTATGCTGTTTATTTTAAACCATAATTAAAAAAACTTTTTTAAAAACCGGAAAATATATAGTTTTTAAAAGACATAAATAACTTTAATTTAAATTAATATTAATTATGTGGTGTATTTTTTCTATTTTGTATTAGTGTTTTGGGAGTTGGGGGGGGGGGCGGGGGGCAGGGGTTTTCCAATCATAATAATGGGAACTCCAACTTAGAGTTCCCATTATTATGAATGAGAAAATACTTTATCTGGATTGGCTGCTCAGAGCCATATGACTGTAGCTCCAGCTCTGTGGACGTCCTGGCGTGCACACACTCCGACGCGCAGTGAGTGAAGGCCTCAGGACCGGGATCACTCGTGGGCGCAGCAAGTTCTGGCCAGTGCACACCTTTTTCCCCTTTTTTAGCTGATCGCCCACGGGAAGCAGTTGACCGGGATTTCTTGGCCAATGCTTCAATTCGATGAGCCCTTGTCAGAACTGGAAACAGTTAGAGATGCAACAGGTGTAAAGCAACTACAGGGGTAGAGAAAGTGGGAAGGAAGGAATGAATAAAAGGGAAGGTTTGTGACAGGACGGAAGGCAGGAGAGATTAAATGATAAAAGGGATAATGGTGCAAGGCAAAAGAGGATGGTAATGGGACAAGTAAAGACAAAAAAGGTGTGAATGGAAATAGCAGAATCAATACCAACAGATGCTGTCCAAAAAAGTGCGAGCAGTAGTTATGAGTTCCTTTGAGCTTCATTAGAACAGTGTAGGCCAAGTACAGAGAGGCCAGAGTGGGAGAGGGCCAGAGAATTGAAATGACAGGCAACCAGAAGCAGATGGTCATGCTTGCGCACTGAATGGAGATGGTCCACAAAGCGATCACCCAATCTGCGCTTGGACTCCCCAATGTCGAGGAAACCGCATGGTGAGCAGCGAATACAGTATACCAATACTAAATTGAAATAAGTACGTAAATCACCTTTTCACCAAGGAGGAGTGTTTTGGGCCCTGAACGGTGGAAGGAAGGAGGCAAAAGGGCAGGTGTTGCATCTCCTATCCTTGCATGGGAAGGTGCCGTGGGAAGGGAGGGGGTGTTGCGGGTGGAGGAAGCGTGTCATGGAGGAACAGTCCCTTCGGAATGCTGAAAGGGGAGGGGAGATGTGTTTGGTGTTGGCATCACACTGGAGGTGGCAGAAATGTGCAAACCAATATGGTGGGTATATTGGGCCCAAGTTTCCGCCCTCTGTAAAAACAGCAACCTCAATAAGGTGCGCCAACTTTCTGGAATATAAAAGGCACCGAAAACTTACCTTGTGATTCTCCGAGCTCCTCAGGACATCTTCGGCCTCGGCGAAGCGCAGCACAAGGGGTCGGGGGCGGAGCCAGGTCCCGGCACTGAAAACAGTGTGCGCGCATGTGCAGTAGCTTCTCGCAGCCCGAAGCACGCCGCCCCTAGCCCTGACCAATTGGGCTCCCCTGGCATTGGAGATCGGGACTCTGGCTTACCTCCCGTTCTGCTACCCCTCCACTCCCTCTCGTTCAGCTCCCCCCCATCCTTTCTTCGCCCCCATCCCACCCCCTCCTCCTCCCCCCTCCCCTGCTGTCAGAAACAGAGAGAGACACTGACAGAGACAGAGACAGAGAGACACTGGAGGGGCCCCGTCCCAGCATGATGTTGGAGGGCTCCCGGTACTGCAGTAGGTGAGTAGAAACTTAATTTTTTATTGATTGATTTTTTTATATTTTTAATTTTAAAATGTTTTTTGAATGATTTATTGGTTGATTTATTGATTTATTTATCATTTATTATTGATGATGACTCTTTATTTGTAAAAGTGAAGTGTAAACTTCCCTTCCTCACCCCCCCCCCCACCCCACCCACCATCTCTCACTCCCTACGCCTGATTTTCTAAGTGTAGGCAAGGTTTTTCTGAGCGTACAAAAATCTATACTTACTCCATTCTAAGTTAGTTTGGAGTAAGTTTTCGCTGCCTAAACTTGCAAAACAGGCGTAAGTGGCTGGTAACGCCCCCTTTTGAAAAAAAAACTGTTCTAAAACAAAACTATTCTAACTCATTAGAATTGGAGCAAACTAAATGCCGAGAATTGCAATTTCTAAGATACTCCATTCTAAACTAGTTGCTCCAAAAAAATAGGAGCAACTCGAGTCGAAACGTGAGCCCAATTGTGTTTACTCGGAGTTTAGGACAGAATATAACACACTAGTTATACAGCAAAAACTAGTTATACAGCAAAAACATATGACTCTGACAAGTAGCTGGCACCGGACCCAATCAGACAGACTCTCTCTCTCCGTTCTTGAACTACCCAAGAGTGTTAGACTCGGGTCAGCATGGATCCACTCTCGAAAGAATGTCTGACTACCTACCCAAGAGTGTTAGACTAGGGTCAGCATGGATCCACTCTCGAAAGAATGGAGTATCTTGGGAGCTCCTCACTCCATGGTCTGCCTAAGGGTGCTTTAACTCTTCCTTTTATTCTCTTTTTAGGGGTGGGCCTGGGGTAAAATATTGACAAGACCATTTAACCTATAGAAGTTCTCCTTAAAACACGGTGCCCAATGGGACGTTGAGTTCTTTGTCTAAACTTGCCGATGAAGATCCTCCCTCAGGAGTGGTCTTCAACCATTACACATCTTTTCTTGTTGGCCAGTCCATTTATCTTTACCCTCTTATCTCATCCGGCCCCGTCCTCTAAAGCTATTGGGCTAGAACCACCACTTTTGTGGTTATCGCCCAAAAATGGGCGCTATTTCCGGCGTGGGCAGTAAAAAAGGGTTTTCAGATCATCGGCTTCTCACCCATTCTCAAAGCACCTAGTCTCCATTTTTGAAAATGGCCGTTACCGCAAGCGATATGAAATGGGCGGTAGCATGAAATTTTTTTGACCTTCTGCCGTAAAGTGTGGCCGTCCTTAACAACGGCATGGCAACGCTCGATTCCTGCAATTCTGGAGGTCAAGGGTCATCATGACATGCGAAGAGGAGACAGAGAGAGAGGGAGCTCAGAGGCACTGAAAGCGTGTGTGGCTGTGGTGTGTGCTTGTCTGCCTGTTGTGAGAGGCACGAGGGAGAGAGGCAAAAAGCCGACTAAGCACCAAGAACATAAGCACCGAGTTTTTGTCCAACAAATAAGATATAACATGGAAGGGATGGAGAAGACCCTGGAGCTGGTAGCCAGGAACACTACTGGCAGAGGGTTCCCAATGGTCCCCGGAGCGCGGCACTGCACCCCAAGATGCCGCACCCCCATTGCCAACCACACGAGAGCCAGCAGCAACATCTTGGCCCCAAGTTTCCACACGCTACAAAACGGGCGCCCCTCCGAGCTGGGCGGCAGTTTTTCGCGCCGAAAACCGCGCCTGAAAAAAAAAAAACGCGATTCTGGAGCGCCCTGCAGCTCCATGGCAGCTTGGCGCGGAGCCTACCACTCGCGCCGATTTTGTAAGTGGGAGGGGGCGGGTACCATTTAAATTAGTTTTTTTCGTGCCGGCAACGCTGCGCGTGCGCGTTGGAGCGTTCGCGCGTGCGCAGTGTGAAGGAAACATTGGCACTTGGCCATTTTTGTAGTTCTTTGTAGCTGTTTAATTTTTGAACATTTTTTAATAAAAGCACATTGCCCTTCCATGATCAGCACTGAGGCTTCTTGCAGCAGTGAGAAGGCTGCAGGAAGCCTCAGAAGTTGAGGCAGCCATTTCCCCCCGCCATCGGGAATGGCTGCCTCAACTTCTGAGGCGTCCTGCAGCTTTCACTGCCTCCTCCCCACCCCCTGCCGTCGGGAACGGCTGTCTCTCCTCCCCTCCCCCCCCCCCCCCCGCTGCGGTCGGTCGGTCGGTCCCTCACTCCCTCCCTCTCCCCCCACCCCCCCACCCCCCCCCCCGCCGTCAGGAACGGCTGCCTCCTCCTCCCTGCCTCCCGCCCCCCGCTGCGGTCGGTCGGGCCCTCCCTCCCTCCCGTTCGCGGGAACGACGCCACACCGCTGAGCTGACTGAACCTGCCTGAAGCACTTTCACACAGGTCGGAAGATGGTTTATTTAATCTTTTCTTTGCTTATAAATGTTTATTCAGGTTGGATTTATTTGTATAATATTTGTATAAGTATAAATAAGGATTTATTGTAGAATTTAATGACTTCCCTTCCGCCCCCCCCTCGTTCTGGATGCCTAATTTGTAACCTGCGCCTGATTTTTTAATGTGTAGACAAGGTTTTTTTCAGTTCTACAAAAATCTTCACTTGCTCCATTCTAAGTTAGTTTGGAGTACGTTTTCACTGTGGAAACTTTGAAATCAGGCGTCAGTGGCCGGACACGCCCCCTTTTGAAGAAAAAATTCTGTTCCAAAGTGGAACTGTTCTACCTGACTAGAACTGCAGAAAAAAAAAGGGGAGAATTGCGATTTCTAAGATAGTCCGTTCTCCACCAGTTGCTCCTAAAAATCAGGAGCAAATCATGTGGAAACTTGGGGCCCTTGCTTCTGGCTCGGAGCACGTTCCCACCTCGGGACCGTCCTCTCCCGTATCAGTCCAAGCAGCGTTTTGGCCGTCACCCCCCCCCCCCCCCAATGAAGCATCGCCTGAGGAGCTCCTCGGCCAGGCAGCTTGGAGTCAAGTGGGGAAAAGGTAGAGGTGGGGAGGAGAAGCAGAGGGTGGGGGGGGCGGGGAAAAGAGGGGGGGAGGGTTGGTTTGTACAGAAATAGAAATGATTTCAGACTAATGTTCGGCTTAAATGTTTTTTATTTAACAAAACCTTGTAGCACATTGGCTCAGGTAGCTGCCCCATTACACAGTGGCGATTCCTTATCAAAGGGTATAATGATACTTAACTTCAATCAACTTAAACTTTAACTGTCACCAAGGTGATGCCCACCATAGGCAGTCCCTCGTATCGAGGATGACTTGCTTCCACGCCAAAAAGCTCACAGGTGTTTCAATGAAGGATCTAATATTCCAGGTCCCGAAATACATCCTGAAGGGTGCAAGATGCCGGTGTGTGGATTTTTTTTTTAACGTGTGGTGGCCATTGCACACCAGTCCCCACACGGGCTTGACAGCGCTAGGTCTTGGTCCAGTGGCAAGGATTAACCAAGACGACGAGAGACCAGCTCTGCTGCACGGACCTAGTGCGCACACATATCGCAGTGTGGGCTGCCCGTGCTGCCCCTGGGCCCACACCTCTTCTGGCCTCAAAGTGCAGTCTAAACTCACTGAGGAATTTTACTCTGCATCCGGCCTTGAAACCCTCACAGACGAGAGATTATGGACGTTCCTATATTGGCAGCTGGACTGTCATCAGTACGGGATTGTGTGAAACACACAGGAACTCTATATTCTCCTCCATGTCACATACACACAGAAAAAAAACATTGGCAAGATTTGCTGCGTCTAATTCTGGCCTTGTCGGAGCTGAGCCACTTGTACCACTTGTTAATGATAGCAAAGCAGGCCATGCTAATGTGTCAGCCTTGTAAATACCACCACCGTTCTTTCAGGCAAAGCAATCATTGATGAGCTCCTGACGCAAGGCTCTTGCAGCTATCATGCCACCATGGACCCTTTCATGCAGTCTACAGGGGGGCGGGGGCATGGCTTCAGCATCAGCCGGATTCTCTGGCCCGATGTCAGTGTCCGCCTCATCATCCTCCTCTTCCTCTCTCTGGTGAGGTAGACTATCAGACGCATCAGGCAATTCTTGTCCCCTCCTGATAGCCAAATTGTGCAGCATGGAGCACGCCACCACGAATTGAGCTACCTGCTCAGGGTGGTATTGGAGCTCGCCTCCTGAGTGGTTCAGGCATCTAAAACGCTGCTTCAGCACTCCAATGGTTTTCTCCACGATATTGCGAGTTGCTCTGTGGCTCTCGTTGTCTCGCCTCTCGGCTTCGGTGTGGGTGTCACGCCGGGGGGGTCATCAGCCAGGTGGCGAGGCCAGATCCTTTGTCACTTTGCGGCTCATTGTTAAACAAGTTAGATACAGTGCTCTCATGCAGGATGTGAGCATAATGGATGCTGCCCGGAAATTGAGAATTCACTGCCAGTATAATTTGTTGGTGGTCGACAATCAGTTGGACATTCAGGGAGTGGAATCCTCGGTGGTTCCTGAAAACGTCAGCATTCTGAAAAGGTGCCCGCATCACGATATGCGTACAGTCTATTGCTCCCTGCACCTTAGGGAAGTTTGCAATTCTGGAGAATCCTAGAGCGCACTCACTCTGTGCCTCCCTGGTCATAAGGAAGCTGATCAAGTCCCTCCTGTGTGCGTACAGGGCTTCAGTGACCTGTCTAATGCAGCAATGTGTGACATGCTGAGAAACTCCACAAATGTCTCCAGCTGTGGCCTGAAAAGAACCCAAGGCGTAGAACGACAGTGCCGCAGTGACTTTGACCTCGACGGACAGTGCAGTACTGATGGTGCTGGCAGACTGCAGATCTGCCTTTATCAGCTGGCATACCTCAATGATAACCTCTTTGTGGAAGCGCAGTCTCTGAAGGCAGATGGTGTCGGGCAAGTCGAGATAAGAATGCTTCTCCTTATACTTGCTGGGGGGCATGTAACGTCTGGTCCTCCTCATCAGTCTGTCACGTCTTACATTGGGCACATGATGCAGTGGAGCGTTCGAGTCTGCTAAATGTAATTGGTCACCAAGAGAGGGTGAGAAAGGACAGATCGAGGAGGAGCGGCCCATAAAAGGGCGCGACTGTCGAGGAGGAAGCCAGCGGGAGATCGAGGAGGAGCGGCCCATAAAAGGGCGTGACCGTCGAGGAGGCCAGCGGGAGATCGAGGAGCTGCGCATGGATTCACTCTGGAGCATCCACGAAGCTGAGGATGTCTGAATAGCACGTTTAGTGAGTTGGTCACACCGCAGGCAAAGGTTACTCAGGCAGATAAGGAATGGGTGATCATCAGGCAGAGCAGTGAAGGAAGGTAGTGCAGAGGTCCCCTGCGGTCATCCCCCTCCAAAACAGATACACCATTTTGGGTACTGTTGGGGGGGGGGGGGGGGGCGACTCATCAGGGGAAGGCAGCAGCAGCCAAGTTCATGGCACCATGGGTGGCTCTGCTGCACAGGAGAGCAGGAAAAAGAGTGGGAGACCTATCGTGGTCGGGGATTCTGTTGTAAGGGGAATAGGTAGGTGTTCTGCGGCCGCAATCGAGGCTCCAGGATGGTATGTTGCCTCCCTGGTGCAAGGGTCACGAATGTCTCGGAGCGGCTGCGGGACATTTTGGAGGGGGAGGGCGAACAGCCAGGTGTCGTGGTGCATTTAGGTACCAACGATATAGGCAAAAAATGGGATGAGGTCCTACAAGCTGAATTTAGGTAGTTAGGAGTTAAATTAAAAAGCAGGACCTCAAAGGTAGTAATCTCAGGATAGTGATAGTCAGAGTAGGAATTGCGGGATAGCTAAGATGAATACGTGGCTTGAATGGTGCAGGAAGGAGGGATTCAAATTCCTGGGACATTGGAACCGGTTCTCGGGAAGGTGGGACCAGTACAAACCAGTCGGTCTGCACCTGGGCAGGACCGGAACCAATGTCCTAGGGGGAGTGTTTGCTAGTGCTGTTGGGGAGGGGTTAAACGAATATGGCAGAAGGATGGGAACCTCTGCAGGGAGACAGGGGGAAGTAAAATGGGGGCAGAAGCAAAAGATAGAAAGAAGAAAAGTAAAAGTGGAGGGCAGAGAAACCCAAGGCAAAAATCAAAAAGGGCCACATTACAACAAAAGTCTAAAGAGACAAAGTGTGTTAAAAAGACAAGCCTGAAGGCTCTGTGCCTCAATGCGAGGGGTATTCGTAAGAAGGTGGACGAATTAACTGTGCAGGCAGCTATTAACGATTATGATATAATTGGGATTTCGGAGACATGGCTCCAGGGTGACCACGGCTGGGAACTCAACATCTAGGGGTATTCAACATTCAGGAAGGATAGACAGAAAGGAAAAGGAGGTGGGGTTGCATTGCTGGTTAGAGAAGAAATTAACGCAATAGTAAGGAAGGACATCAGCTTGGATGATGTGGAATCTGTACAGGTAGAGCTGCGTAATACCAAAGGACAGAAAACGCTCGTGGGAGTTGTGTACAGACCACCAAACAGTAGTAGTGAGGTTGGGGACAGCATCAAACAAGAAATTAGGGATGTGTGCAATAAAAGGTACAGCAGTTATCATGGGCGACTTTAATCTACTTATAGATTGGGCTAACCAAATTGGTAGCAGTATGGTGGAAGAGGATTTCCTGGAGTGCATTAGGGATGGTTTTCTAGATCAATATGTCGAGGAACCAACTAGAGGGCTGGCCATCCTAGCCTGGGTGATGTGGAACAAGAAAGGACTAATTAGCAATCTTGTCGTGCGAGGCACCTTGAGAAACAGTGACCATAATATGGTAAAATTCTTTATTAAGATGGAGAGTGACACAGTTAATTCAGAGACTAGGGTCCTGAACTTAAGGAAAGGTAACTTCGATGGTATGAGACATGAATTGGCTAGAATAGACCGCCGAATGATACTTAAAGGGTTGACGGTGGATCGGCAATGGCAAACATTTAAAGAGCACATGGATGAACTTCAACAATTGTACATCCCTGCCTGGAGTAAAAATAAAACGGGGAAGGTGGCTCAGCCGTGGCTAACAAGGGAAATTAGAGATAGTGTTAAATCCAAGGAAGAGCCATATAAATTGGCCAGAAAAAGGAGCAAACCTGAGGACGAGGAGAAATTTAGAATTCAGTAGAGGACAAAGGGTTTAATTAGGAGACGGAAAATAGAGTATGACAGGAAGCTTGCTGAGAACATAAAAACTGACTGCAGAAGCTTCCATTGATATGTGAAGAGAAAAAGATTAATGAAGACAAACGTAGGTCCCTTGCAGTCAGAATCAGATGAATTTAAAATGGAGAACAAAGAAATGGCAGAGCAATTGAACAAGTACTTTGGTTCTGTCTTCACGAAGGAAGATACAAATAACCTTCCGGAAATACTAGGAGACCGAGGGTCTTGCGAGGAGGAACTGAAGGAAATCCTTATTAGTCAGGAAATTGTGTTCGGGAAATTGATGGGATTGAAGGCCGATAAATCCTTAGGGCCTGATAGTCTGCATCCCAGAGTACTTAAGGAAGTGGCCCTAGAAATAGTGGATGCATTGGTGATCATTTTCCAACAGTCTATCAACTCTGGATCAGTTCCTATAGACTGGAGGATAGCTAATGTAACACCACTTTTTAAAAAAGGAGGGAGAGAAAACGGGCCTGACATCAGTAGTGGGGAAAATGTTGGAATCAATTATTAAAAATGAAATAGCAGCATATTTGGAAAGCAGTGACAGGATCGGCGCAAGTCAGCATGGATTTATGAAAGGGAAATCCTGCTTGACAAATCTTCTAGAATTTTTTGAGGATGTAACTAATAGAGTGGATAAGGGAGAACCAGTGGATGTGATGTATTTGGACTTTCAAAAGGCTTTTGACAAGGTCACACACAAGAGATTGGAGTGCAAAATTAAAGCACATGGTATTGGGGGTAATGTATTGACGTGGATAGAGAACTGGTTGGCAGACAGTCACGATAAACGGATCCTTTTCAGAATGGCAGGCAGTGACTAGTGGGGTGCCGCAGAGCTCAGTGCTGGGACCACAGCTATTTACAATATACATCAATGATTTAGATGAAGGAATTGAGAGTAATATCTCCAAATTTGCAGATGACACTAAGCTAGGTGGTGGTGTGAGCTGTGAGGAGGATGCTAAGAGGCTGTAGGGTAACTTGGACAGGTTAGGGGAGTGGGCAAATGCATGGCAGATGCAGTATAATGTGGATAAATGTGAGGTTATCCACTTTGGTGGCAAAAACACAAAGGCAGAATATTATCTGAATGGCGGCAGATTAGGAAAAGGGGAGGTGCAACGAGACCTGGGTGTCATGGTACATCACTGATTGAAGGTTGGCATGCAGGTACAGCAGGCGGTGAAGGCGGCAAATGGCATGTTGGCCTTCATAGCTGGGGGATTTGAGTACAGAAGCATGGAGGTCTTGCTGCAGCTGTAAAGGGCCTTAGTGAGGCCTCACCTGGAATATTGTGTCCAGTTTTGGTCTCCTAATTGGACATTCTTGCTATTGAGGGAGTGCAGCAAAGGTTCACCAGACTGATTCCCGGGATGGCAGGACTGACATATGAGGAGAGACTGGATCGACTGGGCCTGTATTCACTGGAGTTTAGAAGAATGAGAGGGGATCTCATAGAAACATATAAAATTCTGACGGGACTGGACATGTTAGATGCAGGAAGAATGTTCCCGATGTTGGGGGAGTCCAGAACCAGGAGACACAGTCTAAGGATAAGGGATAAGCCATTTAGGACTGAGATGAGGAGAAACTTCTTCACTCAGAGAGTTGATAACCTGTGGAATTCCCTGCTGCAGAGAGTTGTTGATGCCAGTTCACTGGATATATTCAAGAGGGAGTTGGATATGGCCCTTACGGCTAAAGGGATCAAGGGGTATGGAGAGAAAGCAGGAAAGGGGTACTGAGGCTCGAAGGGCCGAATGGCCGACTCCTGCACCTATTTTTCTATATTTCTATGACAGGCCCCATTGCAGTAGCTCTCTTTTCCACCGATTGGTCACAAACAAAGAATGTTCCGACGAAGACAGCTCTTCAATTCCAATAGGTCACTGTATGGTCAAGATGTTTTCAGAGATGTTCATATCAACTCCAACGACCTGCAGAATACATCCGAACTCCGTCGAGGTTGAAGCACAGCAGCCTTTTAAAGGATGCGACTTGTGATCTAGAACATGGCGTCCATAACTCTATGATTAGTTCCGGTTAGTTCCACTTTTTCTGGGCGTTTTTTTGGGCGAGCGCTATTGTGGGCGATATGTGTGCGAGGTGGTGAAATTGATGCTGGGTGATCTCATGGCCGCTAGTTTGGATAAATATGCTCTTTACGACAAAAAAAAAGTGGATGGCCGTTAATATTGAATTTCGGCATTAAATCAGTGAGGAAAGTAACGCTGGGCGATATTATGGGCATTTATTTCGCCCATTCTGATGATTCCGCAGGCGGTAATATTTTTTCCCCGCGTTAAGCACGTGGGGAAAGTAACGCTCGCCGATAAGGTTCCTAAAAATGCCTGTCAGTTTCCATTTTGTGCCAAAATGGGCGATATATCGGTGTTATACGTCATTTCAGCGGTAAAATGGGCGTTAAGTGGGCTTTAAGCATGCAACAGTCGCCCATACACCAAGCTTAGCCTTCAGACGCCTTCAATCAGAGGCCACATTATTCGTGACTGCTCATTATCAGTTGTTTATTTTCATGCAGCTGGTGCGTACACTAACTATTTCATTTCATAATTAGACTGTTGTACCATGAAATGAATCATTAAATTATATTCTATAACACACTGGTTAACTTATGCATCTTAGCAAGCAATTCTGTTAAACAAACTCCAATTCCTAATTTCGCATTATATGGTTATTAGCAATAATAATAACCATATTCTTGTTGGGAATGGTAAAATAGTGGTAATGTTACTGAACGAGTAATCCAGAGGCCTGGACTAATGATCCAGAGACTCAAGTTCAAATCCCACCACGGCAGCTGGGGAATTTAAATTCAGCTAATTAAATAAATCTGGAATTAAAAACGAGTGAAACCATGAAACTAAGTTTGTCGTAAAAACCCATCTGGTTCACTAATCTGCAGTCCTTATTGGGTATGGCCTATACGTGACTCCAGACCCACAGCAGTGTGGTTAACTCTTAACTGCCCTCTGAAATGGCCTAGCAAGCCACTCAGTTGTACATAACTGCTACAAAAAAATAAGAATAATAAAACTGGATGGACCTACCGACACGACAACAGCACATCCAGTCGCCCCTACAAAGTCCTCCTCGCCAACATCTGGGGACTTGTACCAAAGTTAGGAGAGCTTGAGCCTGAGCCAAGCAACAACCTGACATCGTCATACTCAGAATCATACTTTTCAGCCACCATCCCAGAGTATGCCCTGTCCCACCAGCAGGACAGATCCACTAGGGATGGCAATACGGTGGTATACGATCGGGAGGGAGTCCTCAACATCGACTCCGGAGCCCATCATGGCACTCTGGGAACTTCAATGTCCATCACCAAGAATGGCTGGGTAGCACCACTACTGACTGAGCTAGCCAAGTCCTGAAGGACATAGCAGCCAGACTGGGCCTGTGACAAGTGGAAAGAGAACCCACACGAGAGAAAACCTACTTGTGCTCGTCCTCACCAATCTACCTGTTGCAGATGCATCTGTCCATGGCAGCATTGGTAGCAGTGACCACCACACAATCATTGTGGAGACTAAGTCCCGTCATCAACTGAGGACACCTTCCATCGTGCTGTTTGGCACTACCACCGTGCTAAATCGGACAAATTCACAACAGATCTTGCAGCTCAAAACTGGGTAAATGGGCCATCAGCAGCAGCAGAATTGTATTCCAACACCAATGGTAACCTCATGGCCCAGCATATCCCTCACTCTACCATCATCATCAAACCAGGGAACCTGGTTCAATGAGGAATGTAGAAGAGCATGGCAGGAGCAGCACCAAGTGTACCTAAAAAATTAGGTGTCAACCTGAGGAAGCTTCAACACACGTCTACTTGCATGCCATAAACAGGGCTAAGTGATCCCACAATCAACAGATCAGATTAAAGCTCTGCAGTCCTGCCACATCCAGTCGTAAATGGCGGACCATTAAACAACTAACGGGAGGTGGTGCCTCCATGAATATCACCATCCTCAATGATGGCAGAGCCCAGCATGTGAGTGCAAAAGACAAGGCTGAAGCATTTACATAGAAACAGAAAATAGGTGCAGGAGCAGGCCATTCGGCCCTACGATATATGGCTGATCATGCAACTTCAGTACCCCACTCCTGCCTTCTCTCCATACCCACTGATCCCTTTAGCCATAAGGACCATACCTGACTCCCTTTTGAATATATCCAACAAACTGAACTCACAACTTTCTGTGGTAGAGAATTCGATAGATTCACAATTCTCTGGGTGAAAAAGTTTGTCCTCATAGAAACATAGAAAATAGATGCAGGAGTAGGCTATTCGGCCCTTCGAGCTTGCACCGTCATTCAATAAGGTCATGGCTGATCATTCCTTCAGTACCCCTTTCTTGCTTTCTCTCCATACCCCTTGATCCCCTTAGCCCTAAGGGCCATACCCAACTCCCTCTTGAATATATCCAGTGAACTGGCATCAACAACTCTCTGCGGCAGGAAATTCCACAGGTTAACAACTCTGAGTGAAGAAGTTTCTCCTTATCTCAGTCCTAAATGGCCTAACCCTTATCCTAAGACTATGTCCCCTGGTTCTGGACTTCCCCAACATCGGGAACATTCTTCCCGCATCTATCCTGTCCAGTCCTGTCAGAATCTTATATGCTTCTATGAGATCCCCTCTCATCCTTCTAAACTCCAGTGAATAAAGGCCCAGTTGATCCAGTCTCTCCTCATATGACAGCCCAGCCATCCCTGGAATCAGTCTGGTGAACCTTCGCTGCACTCCCTCAATAGCAAGAATGTCCTTCCACAGACTAGAAGACCAAAACTGAACTCAATATTCCAGGTGAGGCCTCACTAAGACCCTGTACAGCTGCATTAAGACCTCCCTGCTTCTATATTCAAATCCTCTAGCTATGAAGGCCAACATACCATTTGCCTTCTTTACCACCTGCTGTACTTGCATGCCCACTTTCAGTGACTGATGAACCATGACACCCAGGTCTTGTTGCACCTCCCCTTTTCCTAGTCTGCCGCCATTCAGATAATATTCTGCCTTCGTGTTTTTGCCACCAAAATGGATAACCTCTCATTTATCCACATTATACTACATCTGCCATGTATTTGCCACTCACCTAACCTGTCCAAGTCATCCTGCAGCCTCTTAGCATCCTCCTCACAGTTCACACCGCCACCCGGTTTAGTGTCATCTGCAAACTTGGAGATATTACACTCAATTCCTTCATCTAAATCGTTAATGTATATTGTAAAGAGCTGGGATCCCAGCACTGAGCCCTGCGGCACTCCACTCGTCACTGCCTGCCATTCTGAAAAGGACCCATTTATCTTGACTCTCTGCTTCCTGTCTGCCAACCAGTTCCCTATCCACGTCAGTATATTACCCCCAATACCACGTGCTTTGATTTTGCACACCAATCTCTTGTGCGGGACCTTGTCAAAAGCCTTTTGAAAGTCCAAATACACCACGCATCCACTGGTTCTCCCTTGTCCACTCTGCTAGTTACATCCTCAAAAAATTCCAGAAGATTCATCAAGCATGATTTCCCCTTCATAAATCCATGCTGACTTGGTCCGATCCTGTCACTGCTTTCCTATATGGCTTACCCCTTATCCTTAGACTCTGACCCTTGGTTCTGGACTTCCCTATCATTAGGAACATTCTTCTTGCATCTAACCTGTCCAATCCCGTCAGAATTTTATATGCTTCTTTGAGATCCCCTCTCAATCTTCTAAATGCCAATGAATATAAGCCTAGTCGATCCAGTCTTTCTTCATATGTCAGTCCTGCCATCCCGGGAAACAGTCTGGTGAACCTTCGTTGCACTCCCTCAATAGCAAGAATGTCCTTCCTCAGATTAGGAGACCAAAACTGCACACAATACTCAAGGTGTGGTCTCACTAAGGCCCTGTGCAACTGCAGCAAGACCTCCCTGCTCCTATACTCAAATCCTCTCGCTATGAAGGCCAACATGCCATTTGCTTTCTTAATTGCCTGCTCTACCTGTATGCCTACTTTCAATGACTGATGTACCATGACACCCAGGTCTCGTTGCACCTCCTCTTTTCCTAATCTGTCACCATTCAGATAATAATCTGCCTTCCTGTTTTTGCCACCAAAGTGGATAAACTCACACTTATCCCCATTATACTGCATCTGCCATGCACTTGCCCACTCACTTAACCTATCCAAGTCACCCTGCAGACTCTTAGCATCCACCTCGCAGCTCATACTGTCACCCAGCTTAATGTCATCTGCAAACTTGGAGATATTACATTCAATTCCTTTGTCTAAAACATTAATGTATATTGTAAATAGCTGGGATCCCAGCACTGAGCCTTGCGGTACCCCACGAGTCACTGCCTGCCATTCTGAAAAAGACCAGTTTATTCCCACTCATTGCTTCCTGTCTGCCAACCAGTTCTCTATCCACATCAATACATTACCCCCAATTCCATGTGCCTTAATTTTGCACACTAATTTCTTGTGTGGGACCTTGTTAAAAGCCTTTTGAAAGTCCAAATACACCACATCCACTGGTTCTCCCGTATCCACTCTACTAGTTACATCCTCAAAAATTTCACAAATCCATGCTGACTTAGACCGATCCGGTCACTGCTTTCAAAATGCGCTACTATTACATCTTTAATAATTGATTCCAGCATTTTCCCCACTACCAATGTCAGGCTAACCGATCTATAATTACAGGTTTTCTCTCTCCCTCCTTTTTGAAAAAGTGGGGTTACATTCGCTACCCTCCAATCCATAGGAACTGATCGAGAGTCCATCTTCAGCCAGAAGTGCCGAGTGCATGATCCATATCGGCCTCCTCCTGACGTCCCCACCATCACATAAGCCAGTCTTATTTGATTCACTCTCCGTGATATCAAGAAACGGCTGAGTGCACTGGATACAGCAAAGGCTATGGGCCCCAACAACATCCTGATGGTTGGGCTGAAGACTTGAGCACCAGAACTAGCCACGCATCTGGCCAAGCTGTTTCAATACAGCTACAACACTGGCATCTCTCCGACAGCGTGGAAAACTGCCCAGGTATGTCCTGTCCACAAAAACCAGGACAAATCCAATCCGGCCAAATACCGCCACATCTGCCTACTCTCAATCATCAGCAAAGTGATGGAAGATGTCATCGACAGTGCTATCAAGCGGCACTTACTCACCAATAACCTGCACACCGATGTCCAGTTTGGGTTCCGCCAGGACTACTCGGCGCCAGACCTCATTACAGCCTTGGTCCAAACATGGACAAAAGAGCTGAATTCCAGAGGTGAGGTGAGAGTGACTGCCCTCGATATCAAGGCAGCATTTGACCGATTGTAGCATAAAGGAGTCCTAGTAAAACTAAAGTCAATGGGAATCAGTGGGAAATCTCTCCACTGGCAGGAGTCATACCGAGCACAAAGGAAGATGGCTGTGGTGGTTGCAGGTCAATCATCACAGCACCAGGACATCGCTGCAGGAGTTCCTCAGGGTAGTGTCCCAGGCTCAACCATCTTCATCTGCTTCATCAATGACCTTCACTCCATCATAAGGTCAGACGTTCGTTGATGATTGCAGTGTTCAGTGCCATTCACAACTCCTCAGATAATGGAGCAGTCCATGCCTGCATGCAGCAAGACCTGGATCACATTCAGGCTTGGGCTAATAAGTGGCAAGCAACTTTTACACCACACAAGTGCCAGGCAATGGCCATCTCCAACATGAGAGTCTAACCACCGCCCCTTGACATTCAACGGCATTGCCATCGCCGAATCCCCCACCTTCAACATCCTGGGGGTCACCATTGACCAGAAACTAAACTGGACCCCGCCACATAAATACTATGCCAACAAGAGCAGATCAGAGGCTGGGTATTCTGCGGCAAGTGTCTCACCTCCTGACTCCCCAAAGCCTTTCCACCATCTACAAGGCACAATTCATGAGTGTGATGGAATGCTCTCCACTTGCCTGGATGAGTGCAACTTCAACAACACTCAAGAAACCCGACATCATCCAGGACAAAGCAGCCCACTTGAATGGCCATCCACCACCTTAAACATTCACTCCCTCCATCATCGGCATACCGTAGTTCCAGTGTGTACCATCTATAAGATGCACTGCAGCAACTTGCCAAGGCTTCTTCGGCAGCACCTCCCAAACTTGCGACCACTACCATCTAGAAGGACAAGGTTAGCAGGCACATGGAAACACCACCACCTCCACGTTCCCCTCCAAGTCACACAGCATCCTGACTTGGTAGTATATCACTTCATCGTCGCTGGGTCAAATTCCTGGAACTTCCTCCCCAACAGCACTGTGGGAGTACATTCATCATATGGACTGCAGCAGTTCAAGTCAGCGGCTCATCACCATCTTCTCAAGGGCAATTAAGGATGGGCAATAAATTCTGGCCTCATCAGCAATGCCCATATTCCATGAACGAATAAAAAAAAAATAATGGAAGAAACATCAGTTGGGCCTCGATTGGCCAAATTAAAAATGTTAAACAAAGTCAAAACCGCAACTTACACAGCTCAGCCTGACAAGGCCGAGGTCATGTTATGGGCCCCTATGTGGGTTATTATGCATCCTCTAATCTACCTAAATAAAAACACTGTCTCAATTCTTCTTTTTCCTAGGAAAATGAAACTTACACAGTTCCAATAAATCACAACTTATACATTAACCCCTTACTTGTCTCGAGCAGAAACTTACAATCATTTAAACACAGAATTATTTGCATCACAGTTTCATTCACATAACCATATATTTTTAGGTATCCCTAAGTTCTAACAGTATTGAGACTCTGGGAGAGAGGGGAAGGGGTGACAGCAGAAGTACACGAAATGGGACAGGAAAAAGTCAAGGTGGAGGGGAATCATCAGTTGAAAAAAGAAAGCCAAGCAAGGTGGCGGCATCATCAGAACAGATGCGACAGAGACAGAAACACTGGAAGAATAGAAGAGTCCTTACAGTAAGCGGGGTGGGAGGAAGTGCATTCAAGGTAGCTGTGGGAGTCGGTGGGCTTATAGCAGATATTGGTTGACAGCCTATCTCCAGAAATGGAGATTGAGAAGTTGAGCAAGGGAAGGGAAGAGTCAGGAGATGCACCATATGAAGATGAGGGAAGGGTGAAAATTGGAAGCAAAGTTGATGACATTTTCCAGTTCAGGCACGAGCAGGAAACAACAATGATACAGTCATCAATGTACTGGAAAAAATGATGAGGGAGGGGACCCGAGTAGGACTGGAACAAAGAATGTTCCACATATCCCACGTACAAGTTCCCATAGTTAAACCTATTATTTGGAGGAAGTGAGTGGTGTCAAAGGAGAAGTTGTTCAATGCAAGACCAAGTTCAGCCTAGACAGAGGAGGGTTAGGAGACGGTTAGGGCCAGGCAATTGGAAACTAAACAGTTGCAGATGTAGATGGAAAGAAACTGGACAAGGGTAGAAGAAAAAAGTCAAGATAGGAAGAAATCAGTTCTGTGGGGCAAGAACAGGCTGAAATGATGGGTCTACCAAGGTAATCAGTTTGTGGATCTTGGGAAGGAGCTAGGAGCGGGCTGTGCGGGGTTGGGGAACTACGAGGTTGGAGGCAAGATCTCCAGAGGAGATGAAGTCACAGAGTTTGGGAAACAATGGCTTGATTTTTGGTGGTGGGGTCATCGTCCAGAGGAAGTATGAGGAGATATCAGAGAGTTGGCGTTCAGCATCTGCAAGGTAGAGGTCAGTTCAGCAAACAACAACAGCGCCACCCTTGTCAGCAGGTTCAATGACAATGTTAGGGTTGGACCTGAGAGAACAGAGTGCTGCAAGTTCAGAGAGATGTAGGTTAGAATGAGTGAGCGGAGCAGAAAAATTGACACGGCTGATGTCACGCCGGCAGTTCCTAATGAAAAGATCTCGAGAGGGTAAAAGGCCAGAGGGAGGATTCCAGATGGTCAGGTGGACTGAGAATCCTGAAGCCCAGAGAAAGGGTCTGCTGTGCAGGGAGTGGGGAGGAGAGAGACTCCTGGCCAAAGAAGTGGGTGTGGAGGCGAAGGCAATGGAAGAAGAGCTCACGTCGCGTTGAGCTCGAAATTCATTGAGGTGGGGGCATAAGGGGATGAGAGGCCTTTGCTGAGGACTGATCGTTCGGGGTCAACTCAGAAGATCAGAGGGGATAGCGAAAACAGAGTGAAGGGTGAGATTGGAAGGAAGCATGGGGTCAGAAGAAAATGAAGGGGAAGGAGGATACTGAGGGACGTTGGTATCCAAGAGTTGTTGAAGCATTTTGTCATTTAATCTCTTCTGCATTCCACCCTATCACAGACCTTCCCTTTTGTTCTTTCCTCTCCTCCCCTCCCCTCTTTTCCTCCCTCTGTATTTGCTTAAAACCTGTTACATCTCTAACTTTTTCCAGTTCTGATGAAGGGTCATCAACCTGAAACATTAACTTTGTTTCACTCTCCACAGATGCTGCCTGACCTTCTGAGTATTTCCAGCATTTTCTGTCCTTAAAGGGACTGTTGGAGGCTACCACCAAAAAAGCAGGTTTAAAAACAACTGATCTGAACGTGGCCCCGAGGGGGGCAGGAGTGCTCCATTCGACACCACAGCAGACCCAAACACAACTGCCGGCCCCCAATTCCTCCTCCCGATTGCTCCCCTCGCATCCTCCTAATCACTCCCCTCTCCTCTGGAACTACCCGAAGGCTAGATAAAAACAGATAAAAGACACCGAGTAAGCCAGCTGGAAAAGGGAAGAATAGATGTCAAGACAATTTGTGGCTAAACACAATACAAAATGAAGCAAGAATAAATAATAGATCAGATCATAACATGTGATATTAATACCATACGAACCAATATAATTAATAGAAGGAAAGCTAGTTATAGATTGAGTGGAATGCGTAACTTATACTTCCCAAGTGAAGAGGTAAGCATAGCAGAATGCAAGCAAGTCTGTCTGTTCACTTGGCACAGCAGATGTAGCCAATGTGAGAACATCAAGGTCGAACATGGGAACATGGAAAGAGAGCTAGGTACAGACACACTGGAGCCAGAAGAGATAATTAAGGAAGATACTTCGGAGCTGCCAAGTTCCCAGGGATAGAGGACTGGCCAACTACACAAAAGTATGTGCTGAATGATAAGGTGTTGGGACAAGGCCTGAAGTGTTAGGCTGCAGGAAGAGAAACATCTGACTTGACACTTTGTGAATCAAAGAATGCAGGAACGTGAAAGGTAAAGTTAGTGTGAGAAGGTGGAAAGCAGGAACAGGAATAGATACATCAGTCCATGCTTGAGCGCCACATATACTGAACATAATAGACGATGAAAGAAACATAATTAAGCTAATAAAGGACCAGTATTAATAAGAAGTGGTGCCCTTAGTTGCTCGGGTTTCATGTCAAAATCAGTCATTTGTCGTCAGCAGTGGTCAATATGAGTGACAGCTGCAGACAAAGAAACTGCACAAGCAGGTGTGTTATAATAAAGGTATAAAAGTTAGTGCACCCTCGTAGCCTGCTAACAGCTTGGATGCCTAAAGATGACTACAACTGTAACGCAAAGAATGCTGTGTTTAAAAATCGTTGTTTTGAACTGGAGACGAAATGCCTCCTCAGACTGGCATTAGATGCTTAGAAACACTAATGTATTTGTAGAGAGAAGGAAGCTCTAGACGAAAAGAAGAGAATTGCTCACGTGTGTCAACCGTCTGTCTAATCATGGTTGTATGTTTCTGCTGTATTACTAATGTGTTATATTCCATCTTAAACTCTGATTAAACACAATATACCCACCATATTGGTTTGCAATCGAACTTTATTATTTAAAGTGACTATAAACTTGGCTATTTCTCACAAATTGTCGAGCCAGCCAGGAGTGCAAAAGTGTTACTGTGGTCGAAAAGAGTTGAGGACGGTTTTGGTTGATGAAGATACTCGGCATTGTTATCGGGATGGCAGCTGTGTATTTTAGAGACAAAGTTGCGAACAGTCTCTCGGATAAGTTAGGGGCCCCGAGAGGTAATCGAGATAGTGCAGGGTGACGAGAGAGCGAGAAGAGTTACTGAGATTTGGGGCGAGATAGCATCCTAGATAGTTGCGAAGAAATGTAAAGTTAGGGAAGGATGAAACAGATTGGCTTACGCAGCCCACTTATAAGAACTTAAGAAATAGGAGCAGGAGTAGGCCATACGGCCACTTGAGCCATTCAATAAGATCATGGCTGATCTGATCATGGACTCAGCTCCACTTCCCTGCCCGCTCCCCATAACCCCTTATCGTTTAAGAAACTATCTATTTCTGTCTTAAATTTATTCAATGTCCCAGCTTCCATAGTTCTCTGAGGCAGCAAATTCCACAGATTTACAACCCTCAGAGAAGAAATTTCTCCTCATCTCAGTTTTAAATGGGTGGCCCCTTATTCTAAGATCATGCCCTCTAGTTCTAGTCTCCCCATCAGTGGAAACATCCTCTCTGCATCCACCTTGTCAAGTCCCCTCATAATTTTGTACGGTTCGATAAGATCAACTTTCATTCTTCTGAATTCCAATGAATAGAGGCCCAACCTACTCAACCTTTCCTCATAAGTCAACCCCCTCATCCCCAGAATCAACCTAATGAACCTCTGAACTGCCTCCAAAGCAAGTATATCCTTTCGTAAATATGGAAACCAAAACTGCACATAGTATTCCAGGTGTGGTCTCACCAATACCCTGTACAGCTGTAGCAAGACTTCCCTGCTTTTATACTCCATCCCTTTTGCAATAAAGGCCAAGATACCATTGGCCTTCCTGATCACTTGCTATACCTGCATACTATCATTTTGTGTTTCATACACAAGTCCCGCTGTACTGCAGCACTTTGCAATCTTTCACCATTTAAATAATAACTTGCTCTTTGATTTTTTTCTGCCGAAGTGCATGACCTCACACTTAACAACATTATACTCCATCTGCCAAATTTTTGCCAACTCACTTAGCCTGTCTATGTCCTTTTGCAGATTTTTTGTGTCCTCCTCACACATTGCTTTTCCTCCCATCTTTGTATCGTCAGCAAACTTGGCTACGTTACACTGAGTCCCTTCTTCCAAGTTGTTAATGTAGATTGTAAATAATTGGGGTCCCAGCACTGATCCCTGCGGCAATCCACTGGTTACTGGTTGCCAACCAGAGAATGAACCATTTATCCCGATTCTCTGTTCGTTAGCCAATCCTCTATCCATGCTAATATATTACCCCCAACTCCGTGAACTTTTATCTTGTGCAGTAACCTTTTATGTGGCACCTTGTCAAATGCCTTCTGGAAGTCCAAATACACCACATCCACTGGTTCCCCTTTATCCACCCTGTTCATTTCATCCTCAAAGAACTCCAGCAAATTTGTCAAACACAACTTCCCCTTCATAAATCCATGCTGACTCTGCCTGACCGAATTTTGCTTATCCAAATATCCTGCTACTGCTTCTTTAATAATGGACTCCCAACATTTTCCCAACCACAGATGTTAGGCTAACTGGTCTATAGTTTCCTGCTTTTTGTCAGCCTCCTTTTTTAAATAGGGGCGTTACATTTGCAGTTTTCCAATCTGCTGGGACCGCCCCAGAATCCAGGGAATTTTGGTAAATTACAACCAATGCATCCACAATCCCTGCCGCTACTTCTCTTAAGACCCTAGGATGCAAGCCATCAGGTCTAGGGGATTTATCTGCCTTTCGTCCCATTATCTTACTGAGTACCACCTCCTTCGTGATTGTGATTGTGTTAAGTTCCTCTCCCCCTATAGCCCCTTGACTATCCACTGTTGGAATATTGTTAGTGTCCTCTACCGTAAAGACTGATACAAAATATTTGTTCAGAGTTTCTGCCATCTCCATGTTCCCCATTACTAATTCCCCGGTCTCGTCCTCTAAGGGACCAACATTTACTTTAGCCACTCTTTTCCTTTTTATATACCTATAGAAACTCTTGCTATCTCTGTTTTTATATTTTGTGCTTGTTTACTTTCATAGTCTATCTTCCCTTTCTTAATGATTTTTTTAGTCATTCTTTGCTGGCTTTTAAAAGCTTCCCAGTCTTCTGTCCTCCCACTAGTTTTGGCCACTTTGTATGCCCTTGTTTTTAGTTGGATACCGTTCTTTATTTCTTTTGTTAGCCACGGATGACTATCTTTACTCTTACATCCTTTCCTTCTCACTGGAATATATTTTTCTTGAGAGTTGTGAAATATCTCCTTAAATATGCTGTTCACTTGGGAGGCAAAGTTGTACTCCTGAAAGAGAGAAATGCACAACTTGAAAGGGAGTTACAGGACTGACAGAACAGACACGACACAACCTGTGCCCTTCTACATCAAGAGCAAGCCTCAGCAGATGAAGCACAACTTGCTTCAAGATGACCCATCTGGTCTTTGAGGAGAACAAGGCTTCAGAAATTAAAAAATGAATCCCTGATCTCACAATTTGAGGATGCCAGGGGGGTCTTGAGAGAATTTCTCGAGAAACCCCCTCTGGCAAGCGCCGACCATACTCCATGCGAATTACAAATCATGGAATTGAAGGGAAAACTGGGGAAACAAACGGCAGCTGTCAGTCGCCTTAAACCGGGAATCCCATTATTAATTTGGACAATCGAACAACAAAAGCCCAGCGCAATAATATCCCCACCTACAAAATAGTCCCTCGCTCTCTGTGCATCCCCCTCCCTATCCAGGACAAACTGCCCCTGTAGAAACCAAGCAGGATATTAGTCACTACACCTACTGCCCCAGTAGAAACAAAGCAGGTTAATATAGTCACTGCTGTCACTCGATTTGGTGACCCTACACCTTTGGACGATGAATTTGATAATGATACCTCATCTGTAGCCTGCAACCTACCTCCAAATGAGGAAATATCAACGACCAGTAGAAGTTTGACCCCGCCGGAGTGCAACTCGCCGAAGACTTGGGGCAAATTAACTGGGGGACGAACCCAGTTGCCCTAAGCAAGTGACTGAGGTGATTTCCGTCACTGTCACCCTGAGTTAGAATTGAAAGACTTAAAATAAATTCTGTTGGTAAGAGCCTCACGACAACTCAAGGCGTCACTTTCACGAGGAATCTATGATAAAAGTAAGGGTTGGTGGAATGCCATGGATCCAATTTGTACCCGTTTGGGCATGAAATCAGTCAATTTTACCCGTGCAGCTAGGGAAGACCGGCAAAAGGCTAACAAACACCCCATGGCCTTTGCAAATCGATTGTATGATTTGTACGACCAGTCCCAGGAAAACCGTGAGTCAAGAGTTTTGGGAAACGGAGGAATTTAAACCGACATTCATCAACACTCTCTTACCCCCAGTAAGGGACATTCTTGGTATTACTGACCATCAGAGATCCCTGTGGGCTGATCTGTTAGACACTTGCACTTGAGCTTGGGACCAAGTTAAATCGCCCCTCGTCCCTGCTGAGTCCAAGGTTTTGGCACAGACTCATCCCCAGCCGGGAGACAGATGCAACTTAATTTGGTATAATGGTTATAACCCAGACATTACGCTCGCGAGTGTCGCTATAGTCGATGTCAGAATAATGGCCCATGTTACCAACCCCCAATCCGTGAAGAGCCTGATTTGAACTCTGTGCAGCAGCAGTTACGGCCATGAAACACAATCATGAAACGTTTTGTCTGTTACAAGTAGCGGAGATGTGCTCCCAGACTCACGGACCCAGTGATGGATACAGGCCTCCGCAGCGACCAAGTCTTCTCCAGGCTGACACGGGGGGGATGGAAGATACTTTGTCCGGGCCACTGATTATGGAGGCCGCCGCCTTGTTATACCGTGACTATTTTACGTGATCCCACTCCCTTTTCCCATTCTGGCACCACCCTAAACCATTCCGGCTTTAATACTTTTATTCAGTTATCTAATCAGGGATTGAGCTCTATAGTCTTGTCTGTAGATGGGCATTCCGTTGATGTCCCCTCTCCTGTATATATGGCCACCCATGACCAGAAAGGTATGCGCGCGCGGAAGCGACACGTTGTATAAACACTATGCTCTCCTTGACTATGCTAATAATTGTCTTTGGTAGGACTTTAATGAGGGACCACGGACACCCATTTCGGATGCATATTCGGTATGTGATTAAAAGACCTGTCCCGGAACAAAAGAAGCAATGATCAATAAACAAATTCATAAATTTTCAAAGGTTTTTGCTAAGTCCAAACATGATTGTGGTAGAATGTCAGGAGATAAGGAGATTAATAGACTCTCCCACTCTCCTATTAAGCAGTATTCCATTCCAGCTGAGAGCAAACCTCATGTTCGGTCTATTATTGATTCGTTGTTAAAGCAGGGCGTTATCCACACTGGCACTTTTACCACTAATTCTCCAACTTGGCCAGTTAAGAAACCAGACCATATTTGGTGTCTAACAACTGATTATCACATTGTGGAAATGTATTTTTATCTAAGCTGATACCACACGGTATTTTTGTGCCCTTTTTAATATGTAACAAAATGGAGTCCTGGTCCTTCCAGAAATTTCTGCATAAAGCAGTCGGCTTGCATAAACAGCTAAACCTGGCTTGAAATGGCTGATAGCCACCAGACAGCTAGGACACAAGTCCTGCTGAGACAAGTACCCCCACCCCATGGTGCTCTCCTATTGTCTATACAACACTAGTTCCACCCCACCCCATCCTTTTCGAAGTACTCAAACCACCAGCCATCATCTCTTGTAGAGACCTCATCCATTTGATGCAAAAAGATAAATGACTAGGAAACTGGACAATCCTGACACAATGCAAGGCAGGTAATAGCTCATTACCACACTCTCATCGAGTAATGGCCAGCTGGCCAACTAATAACCCTGACAAAAGGAAATATCTGGAAACCACGTCAGGACAAGGATGTAGTAATTAACTCTTTATCTGTATTCACTGACTGCGAGACAGAGCCAATACACAGGGAGAGGCCATATCTTGGGTTTTACTGTATAAATATCTTGTGAAATTGTACCATTGCGGAGGTGTTCACTTAGCCATTGACTGAGTGTGACCTTTCCCTTGCTAGCAAGTAAATTAAAGAAACTTCCGCCGGAGCTGAAGGTGTCGGAGTCATTTATCGGAGGTCGAGATTTCGACGACATGCTTAATTCGGTAACCCCAGCTTGCGCCCCTGTTGTTCGGGAGACCCCACTCTCCTGTCCCAGATTCCACCGGGTAGCTGCTACTTCTCCACCTTTGACATTTCAAATGGGTTCTGGAGTATTCCTGTTCGGCCAGGGGATCGGTATAAGTTTGCCTTCACCTTTGAAGATCAAAGTTATACATGGACACGTTTACCTCAAGGTTTTCACAAAGGTCCCGACGATATTCCACAAACGGATGGCTCAGGCACTTAAACCTTTCTCAAGATCTGACTGTCTGCTGCAGTATGTCAACAACCTTTTGCTTGCTACACCTAACAAACATACTCATATTGAACTAGTGGAAGAGTTACTGGACCTTCTTCTGAAGGCTGGACTAAAAATTAATCCAAAGAAGGCATGATTGTTACAACCAGAAGTGATATTTTTAGGGGTTAATGTGGGACCGAAGCATCTTAGTCCAGATCAGCATAAGATTGCTGTGATTCAGTGTTTACCATTGCCTGCATCTAAAACTGCACTTCGTTCCTTGTATCTGATGAGATACCAGCACTCGTTTATTCCCAGATTTGCAGAGCTGGCTAAACCCCGATATGAACTGTTAAAGGACGAAGAGGATTCTGTGGCACATGATTGGACAGCCAAGCATAGAAGATGTAACCTCCACATTGTAGGATGGACCGTTCCATCATCAACATCAATATAGTCCCAAAGCTGCAACAGCAGCAGAAGCAGTGCCACAAAAAAATCAACGCCGGGGCACTCAAAGACCCAGCTAAGAGAGCCCTATACAGCCAGCGCCTCACTGCTAACCTGGCGACTCTTGATGACCCCGAGACACAGAATGCCCACAGAGCTTGGTCTGCCCTCTAGGCCACCATTACCAGTGACTGCGAAGAAACGTTCGGTCACTCAACCAGGAAACACCAGGACTGGTTTGATGAGAATGACCAGGAGATCCAAGAGTTAATAAATCGCAAGCACAGGGAATTTCTGAACTTAAAACAACCCAACTCGGGAGCAGCAAAGCAGACGGTTTATAGCTGAGGTCCAACAAAAAACCCTAAAGAATAGATGGTGGACGGAGAAAGCACGGGAGATTCAGCAGCTGGCCGACATGATGTGCGAGGATTTTTCACCGCAGTCAAGGCCATCTACGGCCCAAGCACACAAGGCTCCACCCCACTGCTGGCCAAGAACGGGGAGACACTCATCAAGGACAACGAGGCGGTCAGGACCTACTGAAAGGAGCACTTCGAAGGTCTCCTTAATCGGAGACTCTGCCTTTGACAGGAGTGTCCTCGACTTCATCCAGCAGCCTGCTACCCGCCACCATCTTGGCAAAACTCCACCCCTGCATTAGGTAGAAAAGGCCATCCATCAGCTCAATAACAAGACATCAGGAGTATGGCGGAGAGGCACTATTGGCACGAATGCATGACCTCATCTCGCTCATCTGGAAGGAGGAGAGCACACCAAGAGATCTCCGAGATGCAGTAATCGTGACCATCTTTAAAAAGGGGACAAGTCCGACTGCGGCAACGACAGAGGAATCTCCCGCTTATCAGCCACTGGGAAGGTCATCGCTAAAATCTTCATCAACCATCTTCTCCCTGTGGCTGAGGAGCTCCTCCCGGAATCACAGTGCGGATTCCATCCACTACGGGGTACAATGGACATGATCTTTACGGCGCAACAACTGGAAGAGAAATGCAGGGAACAGCACCAACCCTTGTACATGGCCTTCTTTGACCTCCTTTGACACTGTTAACTGCAAGGAACTATGGAACGTCCTCCTCCGTTTCAGCTTCCCCCAAAAGTTTGTCGCCATCCTCCGCCTGCTCCACGACGACATGCAAGCCGTGATCCTGACCAACGGATCCACCACAGACCCAATCCACATCCGGACCGGGGTCAAGCAGGGCTGCGTCATCACGCCAACCCTCTTCTCGATCTTCCTCGCTGCAATGCTTCAACTCACACTCAAGAAGCTCCCCGCTGGAGTGGAACTAAACTATAGAACCAGTGGGAACCTGTTCAAACTTTGGCGCCTCCAAGCCAGATCCAAGACTGTCCCATCCTCGGTCGTCGAACTACAGTACGCGGACGACGCTTGCGTCTGCGCACTTTCAGAAGCTAAACTCCAAGTCATCGTCAACATCTTCACCGAGGCGTACGAAAGCATGGGCCTAAACATCCGTAAGACAAAGATCCTCCACCAACCTGAACCCTCCACACAGCACTGCCCCCAGTCATCAAGATCCACAGCGTGGCCCTGGTCAACGTGGACCACTCTCCATACCTTGGGAGTCTATAATCAGCAAGGGCAGACATCGACGACGAGATTCAACACCGCCTCCAATGCGCAGCGCAGCCTTCGGCCGCCTGAGGAAGAGAGTGTTCGAAGATCAGACCCTCAAATCTGGCCTGACAAGTCCTGACCGAGACAAGCCTTTCCACCTGGAGGTGGGATCCACAGATCAGAGTCTTGCTAAGAGGTACATGATAAACTTATGCCAATTGTATACAGCTCTTTCATTTTGACTGCCGTGAAGACAAATTACACTGTGCATGAGCAACATCTGCTGGCCACTTTTTGGGCAGTTAAACACTTCACGTTGATTACCAGGTTGAACAAAACAAATATTCACAGCCCCCACACTCCTTTGAATCATCATCTTAAACCAGGGAACACTTTGGTCTCCTCCGCTCCACTCAGTCATTGGACTCTTCTGTTAACTTAGAGATTTGGAAATAATGCCAAAGCAGACAACTCTACTACCTCAGTTACTGTACGTGGGCGTTGGGGGGAGTCATGAATGCCCACTTCCACCACTGAAGTTTGCCCATCATCCCGTCTCTCCTGCTCTGTTAAGAGACCCCCAAGACGTCATCGTTGATAGATCATTCTATCACAGGGCTGGAAAGCCCCTTATTGGATTTGCAGTAGTTATGCCTGACTGAGAACTTAAGTATAAATGCATTGACCACTCTGCTCAATATGCTGAAGTTACAGCTCTAGAAACAGTGATCCAAATTACCCATGATACACCTGTTAACATTTGGTCAGATAGAGCCTACGTAAAACAAACACCACATTGACAGCGGCTCTACTTGTATTGGGTGAGGTGATCTGTACTTGGGGAGTGCCGATACAAGTTGATAGCGATCAAGGATTACATTTTACAGAATAGAAAATAGGTGCTGGAGTAGGCCATTTGGCCCTTCGAGCCTGCACCACCATTCAATATGATCATAGCTGAACATGCAACTTCAGTACCCCATTCCTGCTTTCTCTCCGTACCCCTTGATCCCTTTAGCAGTAAGGGCCACATCTAACTCCCTTTTGAATATATCTAACGAACTGGCCTCAACAACTTTCTGTGGTTGAGAATTCCACAGGTTTACAATTCCGCGTGAAGAAGTTTCTCCTCATCTCGGTCCTAAATGGCTTACCCCTTATCCTTAAACTGTGACCCATGGTTCTGGACTTCCCCAACATCGGGAACATTCTTCCTGCATCTAACCTGTCCAATCCTGTCAGAATTTTATATGTTTCTATGAGATCCCCGCTCATTCTTCTAAACTTCAATGAATATAAGCCTAGTCGATCCAGTCTTTCTTCATAGGTCAGTCCTGCCATTCCAGGAATCAGTCTGTTGAACCTTCGCTGCACTCCCTCAATAGCAAGAATGTCCTTCCTCAGATTAGGAGACCAAAACTGTATACAATATTCAAGGTGTGGCCTCACCAAGGCCCTATACAACTCCAGTAAAACCTCCCTGCTCCTATACTCAAATCATCTCACTATGAAGGCCAACATGCCATTTGCCTTTTTCACCGCTTGCTGTACCTGCATGCCCACTTTCAATGACTGATGTACTATAACACCCAAGTCTCGTTGCACCTCCCCTTTTCACCATTCAGATAATATTCTGCCTTCCTGTTTTTGCCACCAAAGTGGATAACCTCACATTTATCCACATTATACTGCATCTGCCATGCATTTGCCCACTCACCTAACATGTCCAAGTCACCCTGCAGCCTCTTAGTATCCTCCTCACAGCTCACACTGCTACCCAACTTAGTGTCATCTGCAAACTTGGAGACATTACATTCAACTCCTTCGTTTAAATCATTAATGTATATTGTAAATGGTTGGGGTCCCAGCACTGAACCTTGCGGTACTCCACTAGTCACTGCCTGTCATTCTGAAAATTACCCGTTTATTCTTACTCTTTGCTTCCTGTCTGCCAACCAGATCTCTATCCACGTCAATACATGACCCCCAATATCATGTGCTTTAGTTACATCCTCAAAAAATTCGAGAAGATTTGTCAAGCATGATTTTCCTTTCATAAATCCATGCTGACCTGGACCGATCCTGTCACTGCTTTCCAAATGCACTGCTATTTCATCTTTAATAATTGATTCCAACATTTTCCCACTACCGATGTCAGATATAATTCCCTGTTTTCTCTCTTCCCTCCTTTTTTTAAAAAGTGGGGTTACATTAGCTACCCTCCAATCCAAAGGAACTGATCCAGAGTCTATAGAATGTTGGAAAATGACTACCAATGCATCCACTATTACTAGGGTCACTTCCTTAAGTACTCTGGGATGCAGACTATCAGGCCCTGGGGATTTATCGGCCTTCAATCCCATCAATTTCCCTAACACAATTTCCTGACCAATAAGGATTTCCTTCAGTTCCTCCTTCTCGCGAGACCCTCGGTCCCCTAGTATTTCCGGAAGGTTATTTGTGTCTTCCTTAGTGAAGACAGAACCAAAGTAGTTGTTCAATTGGTCTGCCATTTCTTTGTTCCCCATTATAAATTCACCTGATCCTGACGGCAAGGGATCTACATTTGTCTTCGCTAATCTTTTCCTCTTCGCATATCTATAGAAGCTTTCGTAGTCAGTTTTTATGTTCCCTGCATGTTTCCCCTCATACTCTATTTTCCCCCTCCTCATGAAACCCTTTGTCCTCCTCTGTTGAATTCTAAATTTCTCCCAGTCCTCAGCTTTGCTGCTTTTTCTGGCCAATTTATATGCCTCTTGCTTAGATTTAACACTATCCCTAATTTCCCTTATTAGCCACGGTTGAGCCACCTTCCCAGTTTTATTTTTACGCCAGACAGGGATGTACAATTGTTGAAGTTCATCCATGTGATCGTTAAATGTCTGCCATTGCCTATCCACCGTCAACCCTTTAAGTATCATTCGCCAGTCTATCCTAGCCAATTCACGTCTCATACCATCGAAGTTACCTTTCTTTAAGTTCTGGACTCTAGTCTCTCAATTAACTGTGTCACTCTCCACCTTAATGAAGAATTCTACCATTTTATGGTCACTCTTCTACAAGGGCCTCACACAACAAGATTGCTAATTAATCCTCTCTCATTACACAACACCCAGTCTAGGATGGCCAGCTCTCTAGTTAGTGCCTCGACATATTAGTCTGGAAAACCATCTCTTATACACTCCAGGAAATCGTCCTCCACCGTATTGCTACCAGTTTGGTTAGTCCAATCTATATGTAGATTAAAGTCACCCATGATAACTGCTGTACCTTTATTGCATACATCCTTAATTTCCTGTTTGATGCCATCACCAACCTCACTACTACTGTTTGGTGGTCTGTACACAACTCCCACCAGCATTTTCTGCCCTTTGGTGTTCCACAGCTCTACCCATACAGATTCCACAGCATCCAAGCTAACGTCCTTCCTTACTATTGCGTTAATCTCCTCTTTAACCAGCAACACTACTCCACCTCCTTTTCCTTTCTGTCTATCCTTCCTGAATATTGAATACCCCTGGATGTTGAGTTCCCAGCCATGGTCACCCTGGAGCCATGTCTCCGTAATCCCAATTACATCACATCCGTTAACAGCTATCTGTGCAGTTAATTCATTCACCTTCAGGCTTGTTTTTTTAACACACTTTGTCCTTTTAGAATTATGTTGTAATGTGGCCCTTTTTGATTTTTGCCTTTGATTTCCCTGCCCCCCACTTTTCCTTATTTCCTTTCTACCTTTTGCTTCTGCCCCATTTTACTTCCCTCTGTCTCCCTGCATAGATTCCCACCCCCCTGCCATATTAGTTTAAACCGTCCCCCAACAGCACTAACAAACACTCCCCCTAGGACATTGGTTCCAGTCCTGCCCAGGTGCAGACCGTCCCACCTCTCCTAGAACCGGTTCCAATGTCCCAGGAATTTGAATCCCTCCCTCTTGCACCATTCCTCAAGCCACATATTCATCTTAACTATCTTGCTATTTCTACTCTGACTAGCACATGGCACTGGTAACAGCCCTGAGATTACTACCTTTGAGGTCCTACTTTTTAATTTAACTCCGAGCTCCCTAAATTCAGCTTGTAGGACCTCATTCCGTTTTTTACCTGTATCGTTGGTACCTATATGCACCACGACAACTGGCTGTTCACCCTCCCCCTCCAGAATGCCCTGCAGCCGCTCAGAGACATCCTTGACCCTTGCACCAGGGAGGCAACATACCATCCTGGAGTGTTGACTGCGGCCATAGAAACGCCTATCTATTCCCCTTACAATACAATCCCCTACCACTATAGCTCTCCTACTCTTTTTCCTGCCCTCCTTTGCAGCAGAGCCACCCATGGTGCCATTAACTTGGCTGCTGCTGCCGCCTTCCCCTGATGGGCCATTTCCCCCAACAGTACCCAAAACGGTATATCTGTTTTGGAGGGAGGTGACCACAGGGGACCCCTGCACTACCTTCCTTCCACTGCTCTTCCTGATGGTTACCCATTCCCTATCTGCCTGTGTAACCTTTACTGCCCAAATTTTTACCGAGCTACAATGGATAATGGGTAAACTGACATAAACTTCGCAGTTCTCATCACCCAAAATCATCAGGAATGGTGGAAAGAGGAAATCGAATTCTGAAAACTATGTTAAACAAATGTTGTGCAGATCACCCTTCCAAATGGTCCACTATGTTGCCAATGTGTCTAATGGCTATTAGATCCATTCCGCATAGCACAACGGTTATCTCGCCCTACCAGGCTATGACCGGGTGACTAATGCGGATGCCAGCCCATCTGTTAACCCCTTCAGTCACACCCTTAGTACAGGGAATTGCCAACCAAAAATGGTTTGAACTGGTGGTAGAGAACATAAAACAAACTAACATGTTTGTAGCTACACAAACAGGCAGATTAAAAAGCCAGGCAAAGAAATACTTCGACAAGAAAGTGCGACCATTTGAATATCAAATAGGAGATGTTGTAATGGTACTAAACTATGGGACGAGGCAACATTGCTTCAAACCAAAGTGGAATGGTCCCTTTCCGATTATTGACGGCCAGTCCTTCGGTTTATCTAGTACAATTTCCTGGGAAGAAGGGAAGGATCAAGGTGGCTAAATGGTATCCTATCAATCAGTTGAAAACTGTGAAAGAATAAATATTGCATATTTTACCTTATAGAACCAGTTAAGAATGACAATGGAACATTTAACATGCTGTATCCGTTAAATAACCCTCCTGCTGGGGATCATCATATACATAAGACACTCGAACATCTCTCCAATCTCTACGAACTGGGTGGAATACTACGATCAAACCAACAGCGAGGGTATATCATGTCAAGGTTTGAAGGAAATATGCAAAGTAAAATTTATATGCGAGGGATGTGTGGTACGACCACCCACCGTTACTACTTGGAAGCACCACCTTTTGGCTCCTGAATAAACTGGAGTTCGGGTAAAACTACACCGTAGCACAGAGGGATACAACCCAGAGGCCCCAAAAGGCAAAGCCCCTGGATGGTACCGGAAGGTATCCACAGCTTTGGTTAAAACTGGATTGATGGGAATACCTTATGAAGTAAAAAGCAAAAAATGGAACATTAATATGATGTGAATTGGCCATCTTTTTGAGTGAGACACGAGGGTGAATACCAGTGGAAAGCCAAGTGGCAAGAAAATAATACAAGAAATAACACACGATGCTGTGCGGGATAAGAACATAAGAAATAGAAGGAGAAGGCCATATGGCCCTCGAGCCTGCTCCGCCATTTAATACGATCATGGCTGATCCGATCATGGACTCAGCTCCACTTTCCCGCCCGCTCCCCATAACCCCTTCCCTTATCATTTAAGAAACTATCTATTTCTGTCTTAAATTTATTCAACGTCCCAGTTTCCACAGCTCTCTGATGCAGCGAATTCCACAACCCTCAGAAGAAATTTCTCTTCATCTCTGTTTTAAATGGGCTGTCCCTTATTCTAAGATTATGCCCTCTAGTTCTAGTCTCCTCTATCAGTGGAAACATCCTCTCTGCATCCACCTTGTCAAGTCCCTTCATAATCTTATACGTTTCGATAAGATCATCTCTCATTCTTCTGAATTCCAATGAGCAGAGGCCCAACCTACTCAACCTTTCCTCATGTCAACCCCCTCATCCCCAGAATCAACCTTGTGGATCTTCTCTGAACTGCCTCCAAGGCAAGTATATCCCCTCATAAATATGGAAGCCAAAACTGCATGCAGTATTCCAGGTGTGGCCTCACCAATACCCTGGTGTGTTAGTAGTGAAGGTGTAGTTGTAATAACACAAAAAAAAAGAGTTCACAGTAAATAAAATCAGTAATAGGAAACTGTCCCGAAATAATGAGAGGTCCCGAAAATAGTTTAGTAGTAATTCGCACCATGAGAGCCTACGTGTGCGGGAAGTGTGTCCACCTCCGGCTCCTGACGGTCCGCGTTACGGAATTGGAGCTGAGGGTGGATTTACTCTGGAGCATCCATGATGCTGAGAATGACGTGAGTATCACGTGTAGCGAGTTGGTCTTACCGCAGGGAAAGGGTCCACAGCCAGATAGGGAATGGAAGACCAGCAGGAAGAGTAGTGCAAGGAAGGTAGTGCAGGGGTCCCCTGTGGTCATCCCCCTGCAAAATAGATACACTGCTTTGAGTACTGTTGAGGGGGATGACTCATCAGGGGAGGGCAGCAGCAGCCAAGTTCATGGCACCGTGGCTGGCTCTGCTGCACAGGAGGGCAAGAAAAAGAGTGGGAGAGCGATAGTGATAGGGGATTCAATTGTGAGGGGAATAGATAGGCGTTTCTGCGGCCGCAACCGAGACTCCAGGATGGTATGTTGCCTCCCTGGTGCAAGGGTCAAGGATGTCTCGGAGCGGGTGCAGGACATTCTGAAATGGGAGGGAGAACAGCCAGTTGTCGTGGTGCACATTGGTACCAACGACATAGGTAAAAAAAGGGATGAGGTCCTACGAAACGAATTTAAGGAGCTAGGAGCTAAATTAAAAAGTAGGACCTCAAAAGTAGTAATCTCGGGATTGCTACCAGTGCCACGTGATAGTCAGAGTAGGAATCGCAGGATAGCTCAGATGAATACGTGGCTTGAGCAGTGGTGCAGCAGGGAGGGATTCAAATTCCTGGGGCATTGGGACCGGTTCTGGGGGAGGTGGGACCAGTACAAACCGGACGGTCTGCACCTGGGCAGGACCGGAACCAATGTCCTAGGGGGAGTGTTTGCTAGTGCTGTTGGGGAGGATTTAAACTAATATGGCAGGGGGATGGGAACCAATGCAGGGAGACAGAGGGAAACAAAAAGGAGACAAAAGCAAAAGACAGAAAGGAGATGAGGAAAAGTGGAGGGCAGAGAAACCCAAGGCAAAGAACAAAAAGGGCCACTGTACAGCAAAATTCTAAAAGGAAAAAGGGTGTTAATAAAACAAGCCTGAAGGCTTTGTGTCTTAATGCAAGGAGTATCCGCAATAAGGTGGATGAATTAATTGTGCAAATAGATGTTAACAAATATGATGTGATTGGGATTACGGAGACGTGGCTCCAGGATGATCAGGGCTGGGAACTCAACATTCAGGGGTATTCAACATTCAGGAAGGATAGAATAAAAGGAAAAGGAGGTGGGGTAGCACTGCTGGTTAAAGAGGAGATTAATGCAATAGTTAGGAAAGACATTAGCTTGGATGATGTGGAATCTATATGGGTAGAGCTGCAGAACACCAAAGGGCAAAAAATGTTAGTAGGAGTTGTGTACAGACCTCCAAACAGTAATAGGGATGTTGGGGAGGGCATCAAACAGGAAATTAGGGGTGCATGCAATAAAGGTGTAGCAGTTATAATGGGTGACTTTAATATGCACATAGATTGGGCTAGCCAAACTGGAAGCAATACGGTGGAGGAGGATTTCCTGGAGTGCATAAGGGATGGTTTTCTAGACCAATATGTTGAGGAACCAACTAGGGGGGAGGCCATCTTAGACTGGGTGTTGTGTAATGAGAGAGGATTAATTAGCAATCTCATTGTGCGAGGCCCCTTGGGGAAGAGTGACCATAATATGGTGGAATTCTGCATTAGGATGGAGAATGAAACAGTAATTTCAGAGACCGTGGTCCAGAACTTAAAGAAGGGTAACTTTGAAGGTATGAGGCGTGAATTGGCTAGGATAGATTGGCGAATGATACTTAGGGGGTTGACTGTGGATGGGCAATGGCAGACATTTAGAGACCGCATGGATGAATTACAACAATTGTACATTCCTGTCTGGCGTAAAAATAAAAAAGGGAAGGTGGCTCAACCGTGGCTATCTAGGGAAATCAGGGATAGTATTAAAGCCAAGGAAGTGGCATACAAATTGGCCAGAAATAGCAGCGAACCTGGGGACTGGGAGAAATTTAGAACTCAGCAGAGGAGGACAAAGGGTTTGATTAGGGCAGGGAAAATGGAGTACGAGAAGAAGCTTGCAGGGAACATTAAGGCGGATTGCAAAAGTTTCTATAGGTATGTAAAGAGAAAAAGGTTGGTGAAGACAAACGTAGGTCCCCTGCAGTCAGAATCAGGGGAAGTCATAACGGGGAACAAAGAAATGGCAGACCAATTGAACAAGTACTTTGGTTCGGTATTCACTAAGGAGGATACAAACAACCTTCCGGATATAAAAGGGGTCAGAGGGTCTAGTAAGGAGGGGGAACTGAGGGAAATCTTTATTAGTCGGGAAATTGTGTTGGGGAAATTGATGGGATTGAAGGCCGATAAATCCCCAGGGCCTGATGGACTGCATCCTAGAGTACTTAAGGAGGTGGCCTTGGAAATAGCGGATGCATTGACAGTCATTTTCCAACATTCCATTGACTCTGGATCAGTTCCAATGGAGTGGAGGGTAGCCAATGTAACCCCACTTTTTAAAAAAGGAGGGAGAGAGAAAACAGGGAATTATAGACCGGTCAGCCTGACCTCAGTAGTGGGTAAAATGATGGAATCAATTATTAAGGATGTCATAGCAGTGCATCTGGAAAATGGTGACATGATAGGTCCAAGTCAACATGGATTTGTGAAAGGGAAATCATGCTTGACAAATCTTCTGGAATTTTTTGAGGATGTTTCCAGTAAAGTGGACAAAGGAGAACCAGTTGATGTGGTATATTTGGACTTTCAGAAGGCTTTCGACAAGGTCCCACACAAGAGATTAATGTGCAAAGTTAAAGCACATGGGATTGGGGGTAGTGTGCTGACGTGGATTGAGAACTGGTTGTCAGACAGGAAGCAAAGAGTAGGAGTAAACGGGTACTTTTCAGAATGGCAGGCAGTGACTAGTGGAGTGCCGCAAGGTTCTGTGCTGGGGCCCCAGCTGTTTACATTGTACATTAATGATTTAGACGAGGGGATTAAATGCAGTATCTCCAAATTTGCGGATGATACTAAGTTGGGTGGCAGTGTGAGCTGCGAGGAGGATGCTATTAGGCTGCAGAGTGACTTGGATAGGTTAGGTGAGTGGGCAAATGCATGGCAGATGAAGTATAATGTGGATAAATGTGAGGTTATCCACTTTGGTGGTAAAAACAGAGAGACAGACTATTATCTGAATGGTGACAGATTAGGAAAAGGGAAGGTGCAACGAGACCTGGGTGTCATGGAACATCAGTCATTGAAGGTTAGCATGCAGGTACAGCAGGCGGTTAAGAAAGCAAATGGCATGTTGGCCTTCATAGCGAGGGGATTTGAATACAGGGGCAGGGAGGTGTTGCTACAGTTGTACAGGGCCTTGGTGAGGCCACACCTGGAGTATTGTGTACAGTTTTGGTCTCCTAACTTGAGGAAGGACATTCTTGAGGGAGTGCAGCGAAGGTTCACCAGACTGATTCCCGGGATGGCGGGACTGACCTATCAAGAAAGATTGGATCAACTGGGCTTGTATTCACTGGAGTTCAGAAGAATGAGAGGGGACCTCATAGAAACGTTTAAAATTCTGACGGGTTTAGACAGGTTAGATGCAGAAAGAATGTTCCCAATGTTGGGGAAGTCCAGAACCAGGGGTCACAGTCTGAGGATAAGGGGTAAGCCATTTAGGACCGAGATGAGGAGAAACTTCTTCACCCAGAGAGTGGTGAACCTGTGGAATTCTCTACCACAGAAAGTAGTTGAGGCCAATTCACTAAATATATTCAAAAGGGAGTTAGATGAAGTCCTTACTACTCGGGGGATCAAGGGTTATGGCGAGAAAGCAGGAAGGGGGTACTGAAGTTTCATGTTCAGCCATGAACACATTGAATGGCGGTGCAGGCTCGAAGGGCTGAATGGCCTGCTCCTGCACCTATTTTTCTATGTTTCTATGTATAATGATGTTAGATATGAGATTGTCCCAGTGATATTTAACCTTTCAGCAATCCAAATGCCAAAGAGTCTGTGCAACCATAGAAACATAGAAAATAGGTAAAGGAGTAGGCCATTCAGCTCTTTGAGCCTGCACCACCATTCAATAAGATCATGGCTGATCATCATCATATCAGTACCCTTTCCCTGCTTTCTCTCCATACCCCTTGATCCCTTTCGCCGTAAGGGCCATATTTAACCCCCTCTTGAATACATCCAACTAACTGGCATCAACAACTCTATGCGGTAGAGAATTCCACAGGTTAACAACTGTCTGAGTGAAGAAGTTACTCCTCATCTCGTTCCTAAATGGCTGTGTCCCTTGGTTCTGGACTTCCCCAACATTGGGAACATTCTTCCTGCATCTAACCTGTCCAGTCCCATCAGAATTTTATATGTTTCTATGAGATTCCCCTCTCATCCTTCTAAATTCCAGTGAATACAAGCCCAGTCGATCCAGTCTCTCCTCATATGTCAGTCCTGCCATCCCGGGAATCAGTCTGGTGAATCTTCGCTGCACTCCCTCAATAGCAAGAACGTCCTTTCTCAGATTAGGAGACCAAAACTGAACACAATATTCCAGGTGAGGCCTCACCAAGGCATGTACAACTGCAATAAGACCTCCCTGCTCCTATACTCAAATCCCCTAGCTATGAAGGTCAACATGCCATTTGCCTTCTTCACCGCCTGCGGTACCTGCATGCCAACCTTCAATTACTGATGTACCATGACATCCAGGTCTCGTTGCACTGTACCTCCCCTTTTCCTAATCTGTCGGTCTTCAGATAATATTCCGTCTTCGTGTTTTTGCCACCAAAGTGGATAACCTCACATTTATCCACATTATACTGCATCTGCCATGCATTTGCCCACTCACCTAACCTGTCCAAGTCATCCTGCAGTTCCTAGCATCCTCCTCACAGCTCACCGCCACCCAACTTAGTATCATCTGCAAACTTGGAGATATTACATTCAATTCCTTCATCTAAAACATTAATGTATATTGTAATTAGCTGGGGTCCCAGCACTGAGCCCTGCGGCACCCCACTAGTCGCTGCCTGCCATTCTGAAAATAACCCGTTTATCCCGACTCTCTGCTTCCTGTCTGCCAACCAGGTATTATCCACGTCAATACATTACCCCCAATATCATGAGCTTTCATTTTGCACACCAATCTCGTCAAAGGCCTTTTGAAAGTCCAAATACACCACATCCACTGGTTCGTCCCTGTCCACTCTACTAGTTACATCCTCAAAAAACTCTAAATGATTTGTCAAGCATGATTTCCCTTTCGTAAATCCATGCTGACTTGGACCGATCCTGTCACTGCTTTTCAAATGCGCTGCTATTTCATCTTTAATAATTGATTCCAACATTTTCCCCACTACTGATGTCAGGCTAACCGGTCTATAATTCCCCGTTTTCTCTCTCCCACCTTTCTTAAAAAGTGGTGTTTTATAGTTATCTGTTGAGGCAAATAGTTAAGGATTTTGTTGAAAGGAATGCGGGAAAAGACAATAACGAATCTTGGCCCACGAGAAGGAAGCTCAAGACAAAAGAAGAGAATTGCTCATGTGTGTCAACTGTCTGTCCAATCGGATTGGTATCAGCTACTTGTCACGATCATATGTTTCTGCTGTATAACTGACGTGTTATATTCCTTCTTAAACTCTGATTAAACACAAGATGCCCACCATATTGGTTTGCACTCAAACCTAATTATGTAAAGTGACCAGAAATAGCCATAAACTTGGCTATTTCTAACAGAGACTGGAGAACAAGCATAGATGTATCCGAGGTTTGGCCAATAGGCTTGTTTGCTTGCAGGTATGTATATGTATATCATTTGCTTGCTTACTATGATTGGTGTATGTATATTTATAAGATAAGGCAAAGGCTAAATCTTATATTTCTTAATAAAGTATTAAAGCTGCTGAAACGAGAATCTCAAATTAATTAATAAAATATGGCAGAAGCCAAAATCTTACAGAACAAACTAAGTATTAGCATTTATAGCAGTGTTTTAAACACATTTCTGAAAATATTGAAATGCTCCTGGAGACCCCATGTCAGCTATCCAAAGGAAAACATCATCACCATTGCAAAATCATTTGTTTATTGGTATACTGCAACAGAAGCTACTATATCAACAAATACAGACAAAAAGAAATACAATAACAGATGGGCCTCATGGGGTCACTGACCCCAATTTGAAAAAAAAATTTACATTTCACTCTCAAGTAGAGAATTCAATTTTACTTAATCTACAATTTTAAGTACAGCCCAATCATCTAACTAAACATGTTCACAAAGTCTATCATCTTATCTTAGAGATTCTAGAAGTCCACATTAATGACTCTAAAATCTGCACTCAGGAGACTTTCAATATAATATCTCTTTCGGAGAAGGGGGAAACACAAGAATATAAAAATTAGGAGCAGGAGTAGGCCATATTCCTTGAACCTGCTCCACCATTTAATAGGATCATAGCTGATCTTCGACTTCAACGCCACTTTCCTGCCTGATCCCATATCCCTCGATTCCCTTAGACAAAAAATCTATCCATTTCAGCTTTGAATATACTCAACAACTCCGCATCCACAGCTCTTTGGGGTAGAGAATTCCAAAGATTCACAACCCTCTGAGTGAAGAGATTCCTGCTCATCTTAATCTTAAAAGGCCGACCCCTTTTTCTTGGGACAATGCCCCCTGGTTCTCGAGTCCCCAGCCAGGGGAAACATATTCTCAGCATCTGTCCTGTCAATCCCCCTCAGAATCTTATGTTTCAATGAGATCACCTCTCCATAGAGTATAAGCCCAATCTCAAATCATAGGGCAACCCTCTCATCTCAGGTATCAATCAAATGAACCTTAGAGACAGTGCAACAAAGGCAACAGTGCCCTTCCTCAGATAAGGAGACCAAAACTGTGCACAGTACTCCAGGTCTGGTCTCACCAAAGCCCTGTACAACTGTAGTAAGACTTCCTTACTCTTGTATTCCAACCCCCTTGCACTAAAGGCCAACATTCCATTTGCCATCCTAATTGCTTGCTGTAACTTTGTGTTTTCAAGCCGCCCAGGGCTTCCCTCACGTTTGTAAATTGGGTTTTCATCCCCGCTTGGGGAAAACAATCCGGCTCGGCAGCCTGCAGGCGGGCTGTGGTGATCGTCACCGGGGCGGTGTGTGTGCCGCGGAGCAGGCAGCGCGCCGGGCGGCCGCTTCCAGCAAGTTCTGTGCGGGAGGGCGGGCGCAGGGGGAGGGGCGGACACAGACACACGGGCCGCCACACCCCTGCGTCCACACCATTGACCCGCATAAACTCCACGACCTCAGCGCCTTCATGCAACTCTGCACAGGCAACCCGGCCGTGCTGCGCTTCTTCTGGGACTGGCTGCAGAGGTGAGGGGGAGGGGAGAGAGAGGGGGGAAAGGGAGAGAGAGGGGCGGGGGGACAGGGAGAGAGAGGGGCGGGGGGACAGGGAGAGAGAGGGGCGAGGGGAGGGGTACTGAGGGAATGATCAGCCATGATCTTATTGAATAGCGGTGCAGGCTCGAAGGGCCGAATGGCCTACTCCTGCACCTATTTTCTATGTTTGCTGTACAAGAACACCTACATTTCTCTGAACACCAACATTTAATAGTTTCTCACCATTTAAAAAATATTCTGTTTTTCTATTCTTCCTACCAAAGTGAATAACCTCACATTTCTCCACATTATCCTCCATCTCCCACCTTATTGCCCACTCACTTAACTTGTCTATATCCGTTTGTAGGCTCTTTGTGTCCTCACAGCTTACTTTCCCACCTAGCTTTGTATCATCAGTAAACTTGGATATATTGCACTCAGTCCCTTCATCTCAATCATTAATATAGATTGTAAATAGCTGAGGCCCCAGCACTGATCCTTGCGGAACCCCACTAGTTACAGCCTGCCAACCCGACAATGACCCAATTATCCCTACTTTCTCTTTTCTGTCCATTAATCAATCCTCTATCCATGCAAATATATTACCCCCAACCTCAAACTCTTATCTTGTATAGCAATCTTTTATGTGGCACCTTATCGAATGCCTTTTGGAAATCCAAATGTACTACATCCACAGGTTTCCCTTTATCTACTCTGCTAGTTAAATTGTCAAAAAACTCTAATGAATTTGATAAACACAATTTCCCTTTCATAAAACCACATTGACTGTGCCTAATCATATTATGATTTTCCAAGTGCCCTCTTACCACTTAATAATGGATTCCAGCATTTTCCCGATGACTGATGTTAAGCTAACTCACTTGTAGTTCCTGGTTTTCTCTCTCCCTCCTTTCTTGAATAATGGGGTTACATTTTCTACCTTCCAATCCACTGGGACCATTAGGGAATTTTGGAAGATCATAACCAATGCACCCATCTCTTTTAGAAGCCTAGGATGTAGGCCATCAGGTCCAGTGGATTTGATAGCTTTTAGTCCCATAGTTTCTCAAGTACTTTTTCTCTACTGATATTAATTACTTTGAGTTTCTTACTCTTATTAACACCTTGGTTCCCCACGATTTTTGGTATGCTTTATGTGCCTTCTACTGTGATGACAGATACAAAATATTTGTTTAAAGTCGCTGCCATTTCCTTAATCCCCTTAATAATTTATCCTGTCTCAGCCTCTATGGGACCAACACTTACTTTTGCTACTCTCTTTTTTACATAGTTGTAGAAGCTCTTACAATCTGTTTTTATATTTCTTGCTAATTTACTCTCGTATTCAATTTTCTCCCTGATCAATTTTTGGTCATCCTTTGTTGGTTTTTATGGCCCTTCCAATCCTCAGGCTTACTACTATTCTTCGCAACATTATAAGCCTCTTCTTTTAGCCTAATACTATCCTTAACTTCTTTCATTAGCCACGGATGGATCATTTATCCTGCGGAGTTTTTATTTCTTAATGGAATATATCTTCGTCGATGATTTTGGAATACTTCTTTAAATGTTTGCCATTGCTTATCGACTGTCATTATCCTTACCAATAGATCGATTACAGACCCAATTCACATCTGGACCGGGGTCAAACAGGGCTGCGTCATCGCTCCAACCCGCTTCTCAATCTTCCTCGCCGCCATGCTCCACCTCACAATCAACAAGCTGCCCGCTGGAGTGGAACTAAACTACAGAACCAGTGGGAAGCTCGTAAACCTACGCCGCCTCCAGGCCAAGTCCAAGATCACCCCAACCTGTGTCATTGAGCTGCGGACGATGCCTGCATCTGTGCATATACTGAGGCTGAACTCCAGGATATAGTCAATGTATTCACTGAGGCATATGAAAGCATGGGCCTTACGTTTAACATCTGTAAGACAAAGGTCCTCCACCAGCCTGTCCCCGCCACACAGCACTGCCCTCCAATAAAGATTTATGGCGCAGCCCTCGACAACGTAGACCATTTCCCATATCTCGGGAGCCTCTTATCAACAAAGGCAGACATTGATGCAGACATTCAGCATCGCCTCCAGTGCACCCTTCGGCCGCCTGAGGAAGAGTGTTTGAAGACCAGGCCCTCAAATCTACCACCAAGCTCATGGTCTACAGGGCTGTAGTAATACCCGCCCTCCTATATGGATCTGAGGCATGGACGATGTATAGAAGGCACCTCAAGTCGCTGGAGATATATCACCGATGTCTCCGCAAGATCCTGCAAATCCCCTGGGAGGACAGGCGCACCAACATCAGTGTCCTCGACCAGGCTAACATCCCCAGTATTGAAGCAGTGACCACACTCGATCAGCTTCGCTGAGCAGACCACATAGACTCTCTAAGCAAATGCTTTACGCGGAACTCCTTCATGGTAAACGAGCCAAAGGTGGCCAGCGGAAACACACCCTCAAAGCCTTCCTGGTAAAGTGCGACATCACCACTGACACCTGGGAGACCCTGGCCGAAGACTGTCCAAGGTGGAGAAGTGCATCCGGGAAGGCGTTGAGCTCTTCGAGTCTCAACGCAAAGAGCGTGAAGAGGTCAAGCGCAGGCAGCGGAAGGAGCGTGCGGCAAACCAGCCCCACCCACCCCTTCTCTCAGACGAATGTCTGTCCCACCTGTAACAGGGTCCGTGGCTCTCGTATTGGACTGTTCAGCCACCAAAGAACTCACTTTGGGAGTGGAAGCAAGTCTTCCTCGATTCCGAGGGACTGCCTATGATGATGATGATGACTGTCATTACTTTTAATCTAACTTCCCAATCTACATTTGCCAACTTCCCCCTCATAGCTATGTCGTTGACTTTATTTAAATTTAAAAATCTCATTTCAGATTTAAGTATTTCACTCTCAAACTTAAAGTGAAATTCTATCATATTATGATCACTCTTCATTACGAGATTACAAATTAAACATGTCCCATTATAAAATACAAGATCTAATATAGTTGATTTCCTGATTGGTTCCAATGACCTACATTGTAGGAAATTGTCTTGAATGCATTCCATGAACTCGTCCTCCAGACTACCTTTGCCAATTTGATTTACCTTGGTTACAAGCTCCTATTTGGTGATTAATATTCTAGAGCAAGAGATAAAGAGAAGAAGAGGGAGCGAGGGGGGGGGGTGAGGGAGGAAGAAGAGAGGGGGAGCGGGAGGAAGAGGAGGGAGGGGAAGAGACCGGGGGCGCGGGTGAGAGGGAGAGGGCGCGAGGGCGGGGGGTCCGCGCGCGTGGGGAGAGGGGGAGCGATATGCGAGCGAGAGCGGGTGCGAGGGGCAGAGCGGGGGCGGGCGCGAGGGGCAGAGCGGGGGCGGGCGCGAGGGGGTCATGCGTGCGAGAGCGGGCGAGCATGCGCGAGCGATGGAGGGAGAGGGCGAGCGCGAGAGAGAGAGAGGGAGCGAAAGCGGGGGGGGGGTGGCGCGCACGAGCGAGGGCGTGAGGGGAAGAGCGGGGGCGCGAAAGAGAAGGGGCAAAGGGAAGAAAGAAAGAAAGAAAGAGAGAGATCGTCACTTTTGTAATGTATTGAGGGATAAAAATTGGCCAGGACACCGGCGGGAACTCCACAGCTTTTCTTCAAAATAGTGCCATGGGATCTTTTACATCCACCTGAGCGCAAATGGAGCCTCGGTTTCATGTCTCATCCGAAAAACGGCACCTTCAATAGTACAGCACTCCCTCAGTACTGCACTGGAGTGTCAGCCTAAATTTCTGTGCGCATGTTTCTGGAGTGGGACTTGAACTGTCTGACTGAGAGGCAACTGAGCCAAGAGGAGGAACTGAGAGTAAATCTAATCACAGTATTATTTCATGGCTAGCCACAGAACTATTTCTGAATCTCATGTGGGTTAAGTCACTTAAGTGGTATAAAGCAGCATTTTCAATCATTCCAGTCAATGAAAAATGGAGCTTGAGTAGTAGCTACAATAACAAAAATTTGGAGATTTAAAAAAATGACTTGCCATTGAAATAGTCACATGGTTTGATTGAACCATTTGTATGCTTGAAGAAACAAGGATTCATACAGTAGATCCGTACAGCAAGGTATTATGTAGCAAAAGATTAAGTTCAAAACTAGCTTAGGTTGGAGGTTTCTGAATGTTCAGACCAGATGGCTGCAGAATGTCCAGAAATATGAGATACTGTTCCCAAAGTTTGTTTGGAAGGATATAGGATGTCAAAGACAGAAAAGTCATAGAGGAAATGAGCATGCGAGTGGGCGCTGAGGTGCCATGCCATAGAATTACTATTCTGGACAGTCAGACAGTTACCCAATCTGCATTTGGACTTGCCAGTGTAGCAGAAACTGCACAGTGAGCAGCAAATATAGTTAAGGGCCTTTAAACCTGTTTTTTTTTCTTCTGTGTTTTCAGTTTTTGTTTTTAGTAATCTAGAGGGGTTGGCAAAGAGTCTTAAAAAGTGTAAATTCAGGAAAAATCCATTATTTCAAACATTGTTAAACCACCAGAAAAAAAGCAAGAGAATAACAAGGCATAGTTAAGCTAAAAGACAACCCACAGTTATTTACACAGTTCACATACAGCACATGCATGTTTGTAGACCTGATGGCAGTTTCAAAGCTCTGCTTTTGAGATATTTGCTCCTCCTGTTTAGATGGCATTCTATGCATCCCATGGAATTAAAGGGACAGTGGATACAAAATTGATTGAGGGACAGGAAGCAGAAAAGAGTGGTAAACAAATGTTTTTCAGGCAGGAGGGAAGCATGCAGTGGTATTCTCCAAGGATCAGTTTAACGAACACTGCTCCTTTTGATATATATTAATGACTTGGACCTGGGTATTCACGGCATAATTTCAAAGTTTGCAGATGATACAAAATTCAGAAATGTAGTAAAAAAATGAAGAGGATTGTAACAGATTGATAAAATGGGCAGACCTGTGGCCGATGAAATTTATCGCAGAGAAGTGTGAAGTAATACATTTTGGTAGGAAGAATGAGGAGAGGCAATATGAACTAAATGGAACAATTTTAAAGGGGGTACAGGGACAGAGAGACCTGGGGTGTATGTACACAAATCTTTGAAGGTGACAGGACAAGTTGAGATGGCTGTTAAAAAAACATATGGGCTCCTTGACTTTATTAAGAGGCATAGAATACAAAAGCAACGAAGTTAAGCTAAACCTCTATAGAACACTGGTTAGGCCTCAGCTGTAGTAGTGTGTTCAATTCTGGGCACCATACTTTAGGAAGGACATCAAGGCCTTGAAGAGGCTGCAGAAGAGATTTACTACAATGGTACCAGGGATGAGGGACTTCAGCTATGTGGAGAGACTGGAGAAGCTGGGGTTGTTCTCCTGAGAGCAGAGGTTAAGATGAGTTGTTAGAGATGTTCAAAATCATGAAGGGTTTTGACAGAGTAGATAAGGAGAAACTGTTTCCGGTGGTAGAAGGGTCGGTAACCAGAGGACACAGATTGAACATGATTAGCAAAAGAACCAGAGGCGATATGAGGAAACATTTGTTTTAGACAGCGAGTTGTTGTGATCTGGAAGGCACTGCTTGAAAGGGTGGCAGAAGCAGATTCAATAGTAACATTCAAAAGAGAATTGGATAAATACTTGAAGGGAAAACATTTTACAGGGATATGGGGAAGAGGAGAGTGGGATTAATTGGATAGCTCTACCAAACAGCTGACACAGGCATGATGGGCTGAATGGCCATCTTCTGTGCTGTATCATTCTGTGTTTCTATGATCTCATGCACTAATCATCTTTTTCATTGGTCACACTTCAACTGATGGTGGCCTCAGTGTCAGACTTTGGTTTTGCTCTCAGCTGCTTCACCCAAGCAGTAAGAGAGAAGCGTGTAAAAGAGAAAAGAGAACAGTACGACCAGCAACAACAACCAGTGAACTTACCTAAACTAGTTTCACCGCCGGAATTTTCCGATGAAAGTCGATCCCAGGATGCACACGCATCATGCTGGTTAATGTTATAGCGCACGCTGCATGCAAACAACATCACACACACATTTCAGGATCCACAACTAGCTGGAGAATTCAGGTATTTGAAATGTAAAAAAATCATTTTTTGCCAATCCAGCTACCCATAAAAATACAGTACTTTAATTAGTGCCAATCAGTAAAAACTGATTTTAAAGATCTCTAAATATAGTATACTAGATTGGGGAATATAAATACATTTCTGTCTCTCAGAAGAATGTTGTTTTAGGCCATGGACAATGGCACGGGAAGAGAAAGAAGAAAGGTCAGAAAGACTTGCATTTATATAGTATCTTTCATGACCACCGGACGTCTCCAAGCGCTTCACAGCCAATGAAGTACTTTTGTAGTGTAGTCACTGTTGTAATGTAGGAAACGCGGCAGCCAATTTGCGCACAGCAAGCACTCACAAACAGCAATGTGATAATGACCAGATAATCTGTTTTTGTGATAGTAATTGAGGGATAAATATTGGCCAGGACACCAGGGATAACTTCCCTGCTCTTCTTTGAAATAGTGCCATGTGATCTTTTACGAGCACCCGAGAGAGCAGATGAAGCCAGGCTGACTTGGAAATATATTGCTGTTCCTTCATTGTCGCTGGGTCAAAATCCTGGAACTCCCTCCCCAAAAGCACTGTGGGAGTACCTTCACCACACGGACTGCAGCAATTCAAGAAGGGAGCTCACAACCACCTTCTCAAGATCAATTAGAGATGGGCATTAAATGCTGGCCTTGCCAGCAACGCGCACATCCCGTGAATGAATAAAAAATACATATTTTTGAAAAGAATTAATAATCATAATATTAGCTTATTACCTGGGGGTCTATTCTGCACTAATCTATAGGGGAAATAAATTGTTGTAATATCTTCCTTTGCTTAAAGCTGTCTAAACAATCTGCTTACATTCATATTATCCATGTCTTTTAAATAGCTGAATCACATCCATTCTTAATTATCACTTACCAAACAAAGCCAAATTCAGCTCTGAGTTTTCCTTCATAACAGAGCCAGTCCCAGAATCATCGACACCGATTTTAATGGGGTGGGAGGGGGTTGTCATTAAAATGACAGGAGTCACTTACCCCTCCCATCCCCGCTTCTTTCCCGCCATGTCCTGATATTAACCAGTTGTTTTGAGCAGGTGATCAGGACACCCGCAGGAAGGAAGTGGAGACCTACTTTAAATATGTATATCTGTAATTTCAATCTGAGGCCTGAGCAGGGGTTGGGGGAGGAATGAGATGTGGTGGGGTAGGGCCGGCTCCCCATCAGGGAAACCTATCGGGGGCTAGATCCAGGGCCAGAAGAAGCACACAAGGCAAGTTTTAAAGTTATATATTAGAGGTTTCCTTTTGGACCAGGCAAGTCAGGCGTGCTCCTCCAGCCTTAGCCCTCTCGATCACTACCAGTTTCTTCCCCCCGCCACCCCACTTCGCCCCACACTGCTTCGAGTATTGGGAAAATACTGAGCGGTGTATAGATTTAGACATGTACACTTTGACTTGCTATCTTTCCAATGAGATACAATAGACACAACAACTAGCAGCAATACAAATTAAGTCTTAGTGTACATATCTAAATGTATATATACCATTCAGTATTTTCCCCAATACTCATAATAAACCCACTCACAATGTGTATGCAGAACTTGCCACATGCCCATCCAACAACAATTTGTATTTATATAGCACCTTTAACATAGTGAAATGTCCCAAGACTCTTCACAGGAGTATTAGGCGATAAAAATTTGACACCGAGCAGTATAAGCAGAAGTTAACGCAGATGACAAAGAGGTATGTTTTAAGGAGCGTCTTAAAGGAGGAAAGAGAGATAGAGAGGGGAAGAGATTTAGACAGGAAGTTCCAGAGCTTGGGGCCTAGGCAACAGAAGGCATAGCCACCAATGGTTGAGCGATTACAATCAGGGATGCTCAGGAGGGCAGAATTAGAGGAACGTAGACATTTCGGGGGGTTGTCGGGCTGGAGGAGATTACAGGGATAGGGAGGGGCGAGGCTATGGAGGGATTTGAAAATAAGGAGGAGAATTTTGAAATCGAAGCATTGCTTAACCAGAAGCCAGGGGTGATGGGTGAGCGGGACATGGGCAACTGAGTTTAGGATCACCTCTAGTTTACATAGGGTAGAATGTGGGAGGCCAGCTAGGAGTACATTGGAACAGTAAAGTTTAGAGGTAACAAAGGCATGGATGAGGGCTTCAGCAGCGAATGAGCTGAGGCAAGGGCGGAGACGGGCGATGTTACGGAGGTGGAAATAGGCGGTCATAGTTATGCTGCGGATGTGTGGTCGAAAGCTCATTTCAGGGTCAAATATGGTTCAGTCTCAAACAGGAAATGGGGAGAGGGATGGAGTCAGTGTCTTGGGCATGGAGTTTGTGGCGGGGACCGAAAACAATGGCTTCGGTCTTCCCAATATTCAATTGGAGAAAATTTCTGCTCATTCAGAACTGGATGTTGGACAAGCAGTCTGCCAATTTAGAGACTGTGGCGGGGTTGAGAGAAGTGATAGTGAGGTAGAGCTGGGTGTCATCAGCGTACATGTGGAAACTGACGCTGTGTTTCCGGATGATGTTGCCAAGGGGCAACATGTAGATGAGAAATAGGAGGGGGCCCAATCCATAGCGGTTATGCTTTTTAGAAGAGACTGTAATTAAAATCCTACAATTTCCAAAGGCAATAGTGTAAGATTCAACAGGTTGTGTGTGGTTAGGAAGCGGAGATCTAATTAAAGATTGGGAAACTTTTAAAAGCCAACAAAGAATGACTAAAAAAATGATTAAGAAAGGGAAGATAGACTTTGAAAGTAAACTAGCACGAAATATAAAAACAGATAGCAAGAGTTTATATAGCTATATAAAAAGGAAAAGAGTGGCTAAAGTAAATGTTGGTCCCTTAGAGGACAAGACCAGGGAATTAGTAATGGGGAACATGGAGGTGGCAGAAATTCTGAACAAATATTTTGTATCAGTCTTTACTAGAGGATACTAACGATATCCCAACAGTGGATAGTCATGGGGCTATGGGGGTGGGGGGAAAGAGAGGAACTTAACACAATCACAATCACTAAGGAGGTGGTACTCAGTAAAATAATGGGATTAAAGGTGGATAAATCCCCTGGACCCGATGGCTTGTATCCTCGGGTCTTAAGAGAAGTAGCGGCAGGGATTGTGGATGCATTGGTTGTAATTTACCAAAATTCCCTGGATTCTGGGGAGGTCCCAGCAGATTGGAAAACTGCAAATGTAACGCCCCTATTTAAAAAAGGAGGCAGACAAAAAGCAGGAAACTATAGACCAGTTAGCCTAACATCTGTGGTTGGGAAAATGTTGGAGTCCATTATTAAAGAAGCAGTAGCAGGACATTTGGATAAGCAAAATTCGGTCAGGCAGAGTCAGCATGGATTTATGAAGGGGAAGTCATGTTTGACAAATTTGCTGAAGTTCTTTGAGGATGTAACAAACAAGGTGGATGAAGGGGAACCAGTGGATGTGGTGTATTTGGACTTCTAGAAGGCATTTGACAAGGTGTCACATAAAAGGTTACTGCACAAGATAAAAGTTCACAGGGTTGGAGGTAATATATTAGCATGGATAGAGGATTGGCTAGCTAACAGAAAACATAAATAAATGGTTCATTCTTGGGTTGGCAATCAATAACTAGTAGGGTGCTGCAGGCATCAGTACTGGGACCCCAACTATTTACAATCTATATTAACGACTCGGAAGATAGGACCAAGTGTAACGTAGCCAAGTTTGCTGACGATACAAAGATGGGAGGAAAAGCAATGTGTGAGGACACAAAAACATCTACAAAAGGACATAGACAGGCTAAGTGAGTGGGCAAAAATTTAGTAGATGGAGTATAATGTTGAAAGTGTGAGGTGATGCACTTTGGCAGAAAAAAATCAAAGAGCAAGTTCTTATTTAAATGGAGAAAAATTGCAAAGTGCTGCAGTACAGCGGGACCCGGGGTTACTTGTGCATGAAACACAAAAGGTTAGTATGCAGGTACAGCAAGTGATCAGGAAGACCAATGGAATCTTGGCCTTTATTGCAAAGGGGATGGAGTATAAAAGCAGGGAAGTCTTGCTACAGTTATACAGGGTATTGGTGAGGCCATACTTGGAATACTGCGTACAGTTTTGGTTTCCATATATACTTGCTTTGGAGGCAGTTCAGAGAAGGTTTACTAGGTTGATTCTGGAGATGAGGGGGTTGACTTATGAGGAAAGGTTGAGTAGGTTGGGCCTCTACTCATTGGAATTCAGAAGAATGAGAGGTGATCTTATCGAAACGTATAAGATTATGAGGGGGCTTGACAAGGTGGATGCAGAGAGGATGTTGCCACTGATGGGGGAGACTAGAATTAGAAGGCATAATCTTAGAAAAAGGGGCCGCCCATTTAAAACTGAGTTGGAGGAGGAATTTCTTCTCTCAGAGGGTTGTAAATCTGTGGAATTCGCTGCCTCAGAGAACTGCGGAAGCTGAGATGTTGAATAAATTTAAGACAGAGATAGACAGTTTCTTAACCGATAAGAGAATAAGGGGTTATGGAGAGTGGGCAGGGAAGCGGACCAGAGTCCATAATCGGATCAGCCATGATCATATTAAATGGCGGAGCAGCGTCAAGGAGCCGTATGGCCTACTCCTGCTCCTATTTCTTATGTTCGTAATCAAAATCACAAAGTAATTAGCTTGTCGTTTTGAATTGCACCACTATCTCTCATTATTCCATTACTGCATAGCTCAAGACAAACCATTTTTACTTTTATTAGATTATATAAATGTACTTATTCTATTTATGTTGAATGACAGTGACAATGCCACTTTCCATTCTACCCTTTCACATTGATAATGTATCTTAAAATTTGTATCTTCAACTGAAAAAGGACTACCAAGGTAACTCAATGGGTAAAAATACTCTGGCATGGTATTGAACCATACACATCAACAGTGTCCGGATTTGGGCCTTAGTTTGTTCGGAGGTAAATTGCATTTGATGAATGCTAAAATTGTCCTCAGGAACCACAAGCTAGGGAATGGAAAAATAAAGCAGCTTTCCGTTTCTGATCATTATCCTGTAATTTCTGCTCGAAAGTGACTATTGGGGAATGTTGTATAAGTTTCGGTTTTGCTGTGATGCTCTGTATAAATGATTGTGTACCTGGCATCACACCCTGGCTGGTTGTCCAAGTCCAACCAACTTAAGACATTTCGTTTGACACCGATTGCTTATGAATAATGAATAGGTTTCCTTTCAAACCAGCCTTTTTGTTTTTGAATAAACAATGGGCTTGTAACCGTAAAATTATTTCCCAAAAGACCTTTGGAAAGGATCTTTTTTTAAAAACGTAACATGAACATTAAAAAGCGAACCCACTCTCCCGAAAGACTCGGTTCAGTTATCCCTGAGCTCTCCACTCACACCGGTCAAATATGTCAACAGGGAAAGTCTTTTCCAGCAGCACAGCCTCCCTACCTCCAGATAATTTCGGTATTCTCCCCACTTTATTGGTGACCTCTGCTGTCAGGGTTCCGAAATCCTGCTCGTAGACCTCGAAATCCGAGGACATTTTCCTTGTGATTGAAGGTAAAAAAGTGTTTAAAGTGCAGCAGCAACCGCTTCTTCCGCCTGCGTCAGGGAGCCCCCGGTAAAATGGTCCCTCCCACCCGCGCACCGCAAAAACAAGATCGCTTCCCGGAGCTTTATTTATATAAGCAACTTTATTTAATCATTGTAAACGCTTCGGGGACTGAAAGACGCGAGAAATGTTTTGATGGGAGTGTTTTAAAAAAAAAGACGACTATCCGATAGTTTGCATTATTATTAATAATAACATGGCAAGATAGGGAGGAGGGAGATGTGGGTGGCACAAGCGGAAGTGACGCCCTCAAAAGGGGGGGGGGTTGGGTTAAGTTGAAGGGAGAGCGGCGGTTGGTGTGTGTAAAAAAAACACTCGCAAATAATTTAAACTTTCCCCTCTCTGTCCGAGTGAGGAGGAGGCGTGGAGCCAACTCGCTCTGTACAGTCTGCGCCTTGCTTTCCAACCGCTCCGGCTGCAGCCCCGCCAGGTCCTCCCTCCGGCCCGGCCGGCCGTCCATCCATCACGCTCATGCTGCAGCCCGGTCCCAGTCCCCGTCCTCGTCCGATCATGTCTCACCCCCAACAACAGCTCCTGTCCTTTCCCAATTCTGTCTAAAGGCACAGGATATATACTCTTCCGGGGCGTGAGTGTAGCGAGGCGGAAGAAGGAAGTTGCGGTTTGCAGCGCCTGGATGTGCATGGTCGCCGAGCCGCGTCTCGCACAGCCTCTGGCACTTGAAGCCGGGCGACATTTGGTCTCAGCCCCACTTACAGATGCGCCCAGCCAAACGCTGGAGTTGTTCCTCTCCCAGCTGCGTTTTCTCCCCCACATCTACGTGCGTAAGTTTGGAAATAATTTACAGCATCAAGAGCCTGATTTTTTTTGAGTTAAGTGCCATTTTTTAAAAATCGCTAATTAGTTTATTTCCACGTGAAAACACTAAACGTAAGTTTTAACTCACTTTTTTTTTGTATTCCTGCAGGATGGATTTTGACAATCCAGTGGGGACCACCGCATGACAAACTATAAACCCAGATACGGAAGTACTGCCGCTAAAATAATACCGCGATGAATTTGCTGGAGGTGAAAATTGTAGTGGACGGAATTTGTTCGAAAATCTGTCTCTTTGCCAATCAAAATTGGCCCGATTTATTCTGAACCCAAGAATTATTCATTGACTGCCTCCCAACTCAGTTAGGAGTATCGCCTGCGTTATGTTATTTGCTGCATGTTAACTGAAGAGTATCACTGCCTTCAATCAAACGCAATGTGTTCATTTATCAGATTTGAAAATCTTCATGAACTGAAAAGAATTTGTCACTGGGGGCCAATTATAGCCCTATCCGTGATTACAGTGTGTTCTACAATGGCTATCATAGACTCGGTACTTTGGTATTGGCCTCTGGATACTCTAGGTGGAAGCATAAATTTCATTATGTTGATAAACTGGACGGTTCTTATACTTTACAACTACTTTAATGCAATGTTTGTTGGCCCTGGCTATGTCCCGATTGGATGGAAGCCGGTAAGAAGAATGAATCTGCTCTCTTCAAACGTGGAAAGTAAAAGATTGGTTCAATTTACCATGGCTATTTAGATCTTACTGTAATGGATCATAAACGAATAACATATAATATTTATATATCAGAAGTAATTCTAGCTCTTTTGGTATGTGTTGGTAGTATAGAGAGTAAAGACCAGGATTCTTTGAGCATGCATTTTGATTATGAAATCAGTGGTACTGTATGCCTATTTGTACACAAGTGCAATTTCTCTCAGCCTTTTTGTGCTCCCAGCAGTCACCAGAGCTTAATGCATTAGCTATCTGATCTTGTTGCAGTTGGCTCTGAGCATCTGGTGGATATACTTTAATAGTATACCATGGCATAAAGCAATGGCCACCTTGGTAATGGAGCATCTGCTGAAAAATGATATTACTAACATTATATCTAGTCTAAACATGTCTGAGTGAAGGATTAGTGAGCTCCACTGAATCTTTTATTCTTGCTACACCAATCCCCCCACCCCAGCCCTTTGATTTTTTTTTCCTGTTGAGGCCAACTGCTCACAAATCACAGGAAATCATTTATCTAGCAATGAGCAGCTTCTGATGCTGTTGAAAAGCAGGTCTTCGAGAGCAGAAGAGTGACAGCCCTGCTGAAAGATTTGTAACACAGCCTCCCAATTAAGGTGTTGTGTCACAGCTGAGACTGGCATGTTGGCACGTGTACATACTGTGCAGCTCAGTCTCCCTAGTGCTCAGCTCCGTGTCTCGGGTTGAACAGAGTTTTCCCAAAACAAGTGACTATTATACAGCAAACCACAGTAGCATTTGACAGATTGCGAAGAGGCCATCTGCCCTCAACTGTGCATAGGTGGAGAGACCAAAGAAAAGGGGAAAGATCGAAAATACCATAAGAAAGAATTTCACCCTAAAAATAGAGATATGTAGCACGAGTTCATATAATTATACACTGAAGTTTTTCAAAATATAAAGAGATTTGAAAACACACTTTTTACACACCACCACCCTACAAAACATAGTTTTAAAAAAGGTGGGTTTAAATTGACTTGTTTGAAAATAATTCCAATGACTAACTGTGAACATGGAAAATAATATTCCGTGTACCACTTCTGTCTTCCTAGCTCTGGGAATTGTAGGATTAATATTGCTGCATTTCACCTGTCACAATGCATTTCATATTCTCAGTTGCAGTAACCAGAAGCTTTAGAAGGGGCTGCTAACATAACTGCTGAATATGCTGTATATTTGTATGCCCTACTTTGAAACCACAGCTCTATCACCTAAAAATAAGTCTTCTAGTGATGCAGGGAATTAATATCCCAGGAAACTGGTGAACACACAGTAAATATACCTCATTCATTCTTTTTTCCTTTGTTATCAACACAATTTTTTCTTATGCAATCAACTGAAATACAAGGATGATTATTATAATTATCAACTTGTTCTGTTCAAGGAAAACCCTCAAGATACAATGTATCTGCAGGACTGCAGAATCTGTCACGGTTACAAGGCGCCCCGCTCCCATCATTGCCGTAAATGTAACAGGTATGGCTGGACCTTTTCACATAGGAAAGCACAACTGTGTCATTAAAATTTTGTACAGCATTGCAGTATTTTGAAAATAAAGAGCTAGCAGGAGAGCTATTTCAACCCTTGTGCTGATTCCATTTCCACTGCTGCTTGAATTTCTCTTAACTTTTTTAAAGTTGTTTAGGTTGAAAATTAAGCTAATCATGTAATATAAGATTTGTTTATGCAGTTGATAAACACAAAATTATACGTCAAAACAGATGATACTTCATAACTCCCATGATGCCACCTCAAGTTTTATAAGGTGTGATGTATTCAAACTAATATAAATGTAAAAAGAAATAAAAGTTGCAAATATTGGCAATCTGAAATGAAGACAGACAAGTACAGAACAGATCAGCATCTGGAAAGATAAAGAACAGGTTAATGTTTTAAGTGTAGACTATTTGTCCGAAACAATAGCTTGTCTGTTTAGATGCTGACCTACCTCCTGTGTATTTGCAGCTATTCAGACTAACAGTTTTATGAGTTTTGCTCCTTCCCCAATTTAATCGAATCCGATTATATATTGCAAGATGAAAAATCCAAAGAACAGAATTGTGGTAACAATTGTTAAACCCACTATAATTTCCATGAATTTTTAGAACAGTTTCAACAATTTAATCTAGATATCTTTTTTAAATAGTTTAGAAATCTGAAAATTACAGTGAGTTCCAAGACTTGTTGATACATTGAATACTTAGTATCATATTGCAGTTCATTATTATGTGGCATTTTTAAAGAACAATATAGCCACATTAAAACATTTAAAGGCATTCTCTAAAACATTCCTTTTTTATTTTTCGTGTAGTTGGTCCTTTTCTTCTCTTTCCTCTAACACCCATCCCATTTTTGTTCTTCATGCTTGAATTCTGTTCTGGCGAGATTTTGCGGCTGTCCAGGAAAGGCTTGCTTGTGAATTGCCTAACTGTACTTTCTGCCATGAAGGGAACATTTCCCCAGTACTAAACTTATTTTTTAATAACTAATAACCTATTTCTTTCCCAAAGTATATCTCACCAAGTGAAAATTAAAGAAATGTTTTGCTGTAGTTTTTGGAAGAGTAATGACGGTAACTTAGTATTGAGTATGTCAGCGTGTAGAAACAAAAAGAGCATTCGACTTGCCAGCTGTTGTCGGTTCAGTTTTGAATCAGTTAAGTCAATATTTAGTGTCCTTTATTCTATAAATCAAATAATTTAAAGTCAGCGGAGTAGAAATTCAACTTGGGTGGTAATGCAAAACGTGCCATATCTCATCAGCTACCCATTTTATGCACGGCCCGATATTCAGTTTGATTGAAGTCGAGGATCCTTGCTGAGACCGCTGTTGTTCGCAATTTATATCAACAATTTAGACTTTGGAATCAAAATCACAATTTCTAAATTTGTGGATAACACAAGAATGTCAATACTGAGGGGGACTGCAACAAATTACAAGAAGACATTAATAAACTTGCAGAACGGGCATATAATTGGCAAATTAAATTCAACACAGACAACTGTGAAGTACTACATTTTGGTAAGAAAAATAAGGAAGTTACATATAAATTAAAAATCTAAATGAGGTAGAGGAGCAAAGGGATCTGGGAGTACAAATACACTAATCACTAAAAGTTGCAACGCAGGTTAATAAGGCCATACCAAGCACCGCGGTTTATTTTTAGAGGGATAGAATTGAAGAGTAGAGAAGTTATGCTGAACTTGTATAGAACCTTGGTTAGACCACACTTGGATTACTGTGTACAATTCTGGTTGCCATATAAAAAGGATATGGAGGCACTGGAGGGGGTGCAGAAAGGGTTTACAAGAATGAACAGGCTGGGGGTCTATTCTCTTGAAAAGAGAAGGCTGAGGGGTGACCGAATTGAAGTCTTCAAAATTATGAAAGGTTTTGATAGAGTAGATACAGAGAGAGTGTTTCTACTTATGGGGAAGAGCATAACTAGAGGCTATCAATATAAAATAGTCACCAAGAAATGAAATAGGGAATTCAGAAGAAATTTCTTTACCCAGAGAGTGGTGAGAATGTGGAACTCGCGGCCTCAAGGAGTGGTTGAGGAAAATAGTATAAATGCATTTAAGGGGAGGCTAGAAAAGCATGTGAGGGAGAAGGGAATAGAGGGTTATGTTGATAGTTAGATGAGGAAGGATGGGAGGAGGCTTGAGTGGAGTATAAATGCCACCATGGATTAGTTGGGGTGAATGGCCTGTTTCTTTGCTGTATATTCTATGTAATTATCTGAAATTGGGCTTCTGGCCTCATTTTGATAACAGAAGTGAGCTGCCAGAGCCTGCTGTGCCTCCAGAAGCAGGTACTTGTGTGAAGACAATATTTTTCTTCATAAGGGCTATGTGGTAGTAGATAGCTATATCTGTAACCTCCACCAGCACGATAAACCCTACTCATCCTCTCTGCCCTTCTGGGCCTTTTGTTCATTCTCTTGCCCCCCTGGCCTTTGGCAGCGATATCTTCAGCTGCTTCAGTCCCAGTTTCTGGAATTTCCTCCCTAAACCCCTCTGCCTCTCCACCCTCCATCCTCTTTTCAGACCATCCTTAAATCTCCTCTCTGCCTAGCTTTGGTAACTTCTCCTCTGGAACAGTATCCATATTTTCCTTCCACCTTGGGACATTCTTCTATGTTGAATGAGTTACTTAAATTGCTTCAAGTACTGTTAGAAGTGGGTACACGTGTATCTTACTAATCCCTGGCTAAAGACCGCCCTAAAGTGGAGGAAGAGCATCCGAGAGGACGTTGAGCACCTTGAGTCTCGTCGCTGAGAGCATGCAAAAATCAAGCGCAGACAGTGGAAGGAGCGTGCGGCAAACCAGACTCCCCACCTACCCTTTCCTTCAACCACTGTCTGTCCCACCTGTGACACAGATTGTAATTCTTGTATTGGACTGTACAGTCACCTGAGAACTCACTTTTAGAGTGGAAGCCAGTCTTTCTCGATTTCGAGGGACTGCCTATGATGATGACTATGGAAAGTGACCTGGTTCTGTAAGAATAATGTGTATTCATGTGTTTAAGTGCATTGAGTGTGCAATAAATGTAAAATGGCACTATTGGTCAGATGTGCCATGCAATTCAAACCAACTGGCATGCCACAGGTCTAGTGACTCAGACACTGTTAACTATTATTCTTAAACAATCACAATGAACAGTGCCTTGCTATGTGTATATTTTTATAGCTAGAATTTTTTTAATCTAGTGCGGATTATCTAGTGATTTAATTACAAACAAATACAGGACTCTTCATCATTGCTTTTGGTTTATGCCTTTTTATACACCTTGTCAATATATAATTTGCCCATAATTGTTCTATATATAAAATATATATTGCTCAAATGTATTTGTCCTTTTGATTAAATCATATATAAAATGAGTCTTAGTGAATTTAGATTTATGTAAGATTTAAATACATGAGCTTATCGTAAATGTTATCATCATCATAGGCGGTCCCTCGAACGAGGATGACTTGCTTCCACGAAAGTTCACAGATGTTTCAATGAAGGACCCAATGTTCCAGTCCTGAACTTCAGGCGAGGGGGTGGAAGATGCCTGTGCGTGAATTTTTTTAACGTGTGGTGACCGTTGCACATCAGCCACACGGGCTTGACAGAGCTAGGCCTTTATCCAGTGGCAAGGATTAACCAGGATGACGAGAGACCTGCTCTGCTGCACGGACCTAGTGCGCACACATCGCAGTGTGGGCAGGTCCTTGCTGCCCTAGGCCCTCGGCTCTTCCGCCACGATGTTCCAGGGCCCGGCGCTCCAGCTCTATAGCCCCGACCTGCAGTGGTGGTCTCACACAGGTTGGGGCGGCCTACAGTGTTATATGTTATAGATGATTGCTAAATTACAACAACTTATCTTTCCTGTTCGCGCAAGTATTTTAGTTTGACAGAATTATGTTTGTGTTGTCCTAATATTTATTTCTCTGCTTCCAGGTGTGTGATGAAGATGGATCATCATTGTCCATGGATCAATAATTGTTGTGGTAATTTTAACCATGGCTACTTTACCTCATTCCTGATGTTAGCACCACTGGGTTGTATTCATGCTTCTGTGATTTTAATCATGACCATGTACACACAGCTTTATAACAGGGTAAGTAATGCATGACATTATTCCAAATAGATTTCAGGAAGGTACCACATTAATAATTGTGGTGCTTTTGACTTCTGTGGAAGTCATCTCAAATATGGTAACCAGTTTTGCACATCAAGTACCATTTGATCTCAAGAAAATTCTTATTGGAGTTGTTTGTACATTGGGATCAACTTATTTGGATATATAGTAAAACAAAGCTTTTTAAAAGTCTTGCTTTGTGGGCTTTTGTTGCAGATATCATTTGGTTGGAATTCTGTAAGGATTGACATGAGTCTGCCTCGAAGGAATCCACAGTTCATCATTCCTTTTGGAATTTACGGATTTGCCGCCTCTCTATTTGCTTTGGGTTTGGCAATTGGTACAACAATAGCTGTTGGCATGTTGTTTTTTATTCAGGTACAATTTGGAATGGAATGCTTTGAAATATCTTTTTTTCCCCTGACCGTTGTATTGTACATAGTTAAATCTTACTAAATCTTACTATTTTAAAGGTCACTTTTATTTTAGTCACACCACAACCCTGTTCATTTGATGTATAAACATCCAAGCAATGTTGCAAGTTTTCACTTGGAACATTAAGACTAGAGTCTAGGGAGCCTGGTTACATTAGTAGGACAGTTAGTTGTTTCCTACAAGGTATCAATTAATTACTATTGCAAAGACTTTACAAATGCAGAACTTTGAACTCTGCCAGGAATTGGTGCCTATTTGACAGACAGTGAGATTGTTGTATTCCAATAGACCCTCCACTAAACTTTTGAATTAATTTTTGCATGGGCATTAAAGTTCATTGTTTGTTCTGATTCCTTTATTTGTAGATGAGAGTGATTCTTAGGAATAAAACCTCCATTGAAATTTGGATAGAAGAAAAGGTAGGTTTGTATCCTCAATACATTTCTATAAATTCTCAGTTTAGAATCACAATGTTTTCATTTTGTTTTAATGTTCCTAATGATTAAAGTTTAAAAAAAAATTGGGATGTGGGTGATACAGACAAGGTACGTTTACTGCCTATCCCTAGTTGCCCTGCAAAAGTGATGGTGGTGGTGGGCCGCCTTGAATCGTTGTAGTCCCTGTGTTGGTACTCCCACAATTAGGTGTTAGGTAGGGAATTTCAACATTCTAAGCCAGCAACAATGAATGAACACTGATATATGTCCTTCGGCATGGTCTGTGACTTGAAGGTGATGGTGGTCCCACAACATTGCCACTCTTGTTTCTCTTGGTGATAGAGGTCACAGGGAGGGGAGGTGCTGTCAATTGTAGATCCTGTAGATTGTACGGGCCCAAGTTTCGAGCTGCGCCTAGAATGGCGCAGTCCAGACCTGGACGCCCGTTTTTCGCGCCACAAAGTGCGCCTAAAAAAAGCCTCCAATTCTCCAGCTCCCTGCAGGTCGTTTGCAGCTCGGCGCAGCGCAGCAAGAGCAGTAGGGGGCGGAGCCAGGTCCCTGCGCTGAAAACAGTGCCGGGACCTCTGCACATGCGCGCTACAGTGGGCACGCATGTTCAGTAGCTCCAGGCGCCCAAAACTGTGGGAGGGGCCGAAGCACGCAGCCCCTAGCCCTGGCCGAATGGCCTCACTGGGGCTGCGTGAATAAGGCTCCTCCCACGGCCAGCTCCTGCTTCCTCCCGACCCGACTCGACTCCCGCTTCCTGCCTCCGGACCGGACCCGACACCGACCCGACGCCGCGGACTGGACCCGACCCGACTCCCGCTCCCCCCCGCCCCCGGACCCGACCCGACCCCCCCGGACTGGACCCGACCCGACTCCCGCTTTCTCCCCCCGCCCCCCCCCCCCCCCCCCTGCCCCGGACTGGATCCGACCTGACCTCCCTCCCCCCACCCCCCTAACCCAACGCCACCTACCTGTAGATCTGGTGCTGGGGACATGCCCTGCCCGAAGTCTCAGGCCCGGCCCGTTCAGCCTCCCTTCGCCCCCCTTCTCCCCCTCCCCCTTCTCCTTCTCCTTCCCCCCCCTCCCCCTTCTCCCTTCTCCTCCCCCCCTTCCCCTTCTCCTCCCCCCCCACCTTCTCCTTCCCCCCCCCACCTTCTCCTTCCCCCCCCCCACCTTCTCCTTCCCCCCCCCCCACCTTCTCCTTCCCCCCCCCACCTTCTCCTTCCCCCCCCCACCTTCTCCTTCCCCCCCCCACCTTCTCCTTCCCCCCCCACCTTCTCCTTCCCCCCCCACCTTCTCCTTCCCCCCCCCACCTTCTCCTTCCCCCCCCCACCTTCTCCTTCCCCCCCCCACCTTCTCCTTCCCCCCCCCACCTTCTCCTTCCCCCCACCTTCTCCTTCCCCCCCCCACCTTCTCCTTCCCCCCCCCCACCTTCTCCTTCCCCCCCCCCACCTTCTCCTTCCCCCCCCCACCTTCTCCTTCCCCCCCCCCACCTTCTCCTTCCCCCCCCCCACCTTCTCCTTCCCCCCCCCCACCTTCTCCTTCCCCCCCCCCACCTTCTCCTTCCCCCCCCCACCTTCTCCTTCCCCCCCCCCACCTTCTCCTTCCCCCCCCCACCTTCTCCTTCCCCCCCCCCACCTTCTCCTTCCCCCCCCACCTTCTCCTTCCCCCCCCCCACCTTCTCCTTCCCCCCCCACCTTCTCCTTCCCCCCCCCCACCTTCTCCTTCCCCCCCCCCCACCTTCTCCTTCCCCCCCCCCACCTTCTCCTTCCCCCCCCCACCTTCTCCTTCCCCCCCCCACCTTCTCCTTCCCCCCCCACCTTCTCCTTCCCCCCCCCACCTTCTCCTTCCCCCCCCCACCTTCTCCTTCCCCCCCCCACCTTCTCCTTACCCCCCCCCACCTTCTCCTTACCCCCCCCCCACCTTCTCCTTCCCCCCCCCCCACCTTCTCCTTCCCCCCCCCCCACCTTCTCCTTCCCCCCCCACCTTCTCCTTCCCCCCCCACCTTCTCCTTCCCCCCCCCACCTTCTCCTTCCCCCCCCCCACCTTCTCCTTCCCCCCCCCCACCTTCTCCTTCCCCCCCCCCACCTTCTCCTTC